>NW_007055749.1:173055-210555 GCF_000164805.1 Carlito syrichta | reverse complement strand
TCTCTGCCAGGTAAGGGACTATTTTAAGGTCTTTTTCGAGGCTTTCTAGGAGCCTAACTACCTCATTTCTATCCAGGAGAACTGCCCACTTATGCCTCACGGGGGGACACTATGCTGCTTCTTTGCACCATATTTATGCTGTTAGCAGGTGGTCACTGCTGTTTGGACATGGGATAAACATCTGACCCAGAGGGCATCTCACTATTGGCTGAGCCGGGCCAATCAGAATCTCTATCCCAAACGTCTGGAATTAGGACACATGCCAGCCTCTGAGACATCCAGGGGGTAGACAGAGCAAAGAATGACACAGTTGGGCCTAGGGAGACAGAAATGAGGGGGCGTGGAGCCCCAGAAATGCAGAGAGCTGCTGCTTACCGGTTCCTGGCCGACATGAGGATGGTCAGATTCTTAACCTCCCAGGTTCTGTGGATTTCTCTGTGTCTGATAAACCCCCTGTTACTTAAGCTAGTCTGCGTGGGCTTTGCTTCTAGCAATAAAAGCATCCTTAAGAGGGCTACGTTTCGCTACCTGTGGGATTTAATGCATCAGGTGAATGGCAGAGGAGGTGGAAAACGGGACATGGGAACGAGGGAGAAGGAAGGGAAGATTTCCTGTTCATTCTCCTCCTTTGACCCTAAGAGGGTGTATTCTTAAGGCAGAGCACATTCTTTTTCAGAGTACTTTGAAGTAGTCATCTTAAAAATGTACCTGGAAAAAATTGTGAAGTCAGCAGAGCTTGCCTGTACTACCCAGGGCTTCCACTTCTGTCTTCATGCCCTACTTTTTGATCCTTTCCTTCCCTACCAATGACAGGTGCTGTCCCCACAACCCCCAACATTCGTGTCCACCAGAACCTACGAATGTGGTTTTTGTGTGAAACGGCGTCTTTGTAGACGTAATTGACTAAGGTAAAGTCATGCTAGATTAAAGTGGGCCCTAAATCCAGTGACGGATGTCATTGGAGGAAAAGATATGCAGATACCTAGAGGAGAGAAGGCCCATGTGACAGTAGAGTCAGATTGGAGTGACACAGCTAAGAGCCAAAGAAAGATAGGGATTGCTGGTCTCCACCAGAAACTAGGAGAGAGGCCTGGAATAGAGCCTCCGCTTGGAGCCTCCAGAAGGAACCAACCCTGCCGACACCTTGATTTCAGAATTCTGGCCTCCTGAACTACGAGAGAATACATTTCTGTTGTTTAAGTCACCCAGTTCATGATCATTTGTCATGGCATCCTAAGGAAACAACACAATAGGGAAGGAGCTGAGGACCTCTCTGGAATGTTGGCATTTTAAGGTGATAATAGGAAAGAGGACAGAGTTTCATACCAAAGTATGAATTAACTAATATCGACTCTTCACGCGCCACTGGGAAAGCTATTTTGGAGTAAGTGTAATCAAAATGCAAACAAGTAAGCTGCCTGTTCTGTTTACACTTATTTACACTTTGGACAAAAGGAAACATGTTTATTTGACACCCACCATGTGCCAGGCAATGTGATAGGTGCTTTCACATTTCACTTAATTTTCACAGTAGTTCCTGGCCTGTGAGGTAGGAATTATAATGCTCATTTTGCTGTTCACGAAATCGAGGCTCAGAGAGTGCGGTCAATTGTCTAAAGGACATGGAGCTAACAAGGGGCAAAACTAGGATTCTGCCAGGTGAGTGGAGTAGAGACAGTGGCTCATGTCTTAATCCCAGCACTTCTGGAGGAGAAGGCGAAAGGATTACCTGAACCTACCAGTTCAAGACCAGCCTGGGCAACTTAGTGAGACCTCGTCTCTCCAATAAATAAAAAAATTAGCCAGGCAAGGTGGTACATACCTGTAGACCCAGTTACTTGGGAGGCTGGGGTGGAAGGATCACCTGAACCCAGCAGGTCGAGGCTGCAGTGGCCTTGAGTGTGTCACTGTCCTCCACCCTGGGCAACAGAGTGAGATTCTGACTCAAAAAAAAAAAAAAAGAGTGAGAAACTAGGATTCTAATTCTGGGACTCTCTCCAACCTAAACCATTTCCAAGTCATTTTGTCCTTAAGGAAAGGTGTTTACTTTAAATTAGGGGATAGTGGCATACTCAGCATAACTCCTGGAATCCCAAGGGTGGAACTTGAAGCAGTCACTCTTTCTGTAGGACTGGGTGCTCTACCTCAGAGAGGCATTTCCTGGGCTACCTGGATGAATGGTGCTCAGGGCATTGTCACTCTGAGGAACAAGAAAATCTGACCCGCTGTCAAATGACTTGGGGCCCTAGGAGAGGGAATGTTTGCCTTTCTCGGGGAGCGCTATCTGGCAATGCAGACCTTGGAGGTGGGTCTTGGCAGGGATGCATTTAAATGGTCCCCTTTCTCTCTTGTATCTCCTTCCAGCATGCCATACTCTTCTACACATGCTTTCTAATTGGACCTTATAATGTCACCAAAGAATGTAATTAGCCCCACTGAAGAAATAGATGAGGAAGTTGAAGACCAGGGAGGCGGAGGGTCTTGTCCAAGGTGGCACAGCTAAGAACCTCAGTAGACGCCTCCTTCTCACATGATACTGTACTCCACTACCAGAGCAAAAGTTGATTGATCTCCATTTGCATAGCACTTTCTGCCTCAACAAAAGTCTGAAAGGCGGGAGTAAATCAAATAACAAGAGAAAACTGTTGTGTGGTGGCCACTGATTTTTTAGCTACTCAGACTCTTTCTCTCTCCCCATAGCCAGAGGTCAGTGATTGGCTAATCAGAAGGCTCCATCTGCTTGACCACTATGATTGGGTCAGGAGTGGCCACATGACCCATGCTGGGCCAATCAGAGGTCTTTAATTTTTGGTTGGAGCTGGCAGTGGGTGGGGATTGGCTCTTACCAACGTAGACAGACAAGCAGATTACAGAGCAAGACCTTCCATTGAGAATGGGTAGTGGAGGCCTTCACCCTGGATCCACCTGTGCCTGAGGCTAACCCATGAGAATCCTACCAACACAGAAAATTCCTTTCTTCTCAAGTTGATTTGAATCGAGTGCCTGAAAGAATTGCAATGAATACAGGCCTCCCCCACAGAATTGGACCACATACTTCTGGGTATTCGTTTAGGTAGACAATTAGACCCCCAAATGAGGTGTGACCCCAACAAAACAAGTTGATTTCACACTTATTAAATAGCTCAAGGCATTTTGAGTGGGTGGTGGAGCAGAGGTGAAGGAGAGAAGGTCATGGTCTTGTTTCCCCACCATCATTGGGGGCAGAGGACAGAGACCTTCCCAACTTCAGCGTGTGGCTTCTGGTTACCCTGGGCATGATCATCGGCCAGTGGAAAGGGAGAGGTCACAGAGGATGGAATGTGGAGATCTTTATGGGCCAGGCCCAAGATTCACAGATATCAAGCGGTGATGTAGCCCAGATAACAGCAAGGAGACCTGGAAAATGTAGTCTGGCTAGGGTCCAGGAAGAGAGGAAGCAGGTTTTAGAGACCAGCCCTCAGTTTCTACCAGACTTGGAAACACTCTACCCTAGCACTCCACTCCTAATTAGTATGGGTCCTTTAGAACCAGGCTTAGGATCCCTGGAGGAGAGAGGCCACTGGGGTGGGGTCCCTTAACATCTCAGAAAGGGCCACTCTGAGGGGGTCCCAAACAAAGTCGCCATCTCGGGAGCTCGGTCTGCAGCAGCAGGAGGGAGGGCTTGCCTCTCTGGAAAGACTTGACCACTGAGACATGTTCTGAGAGTAGTTCTCCAGGGCTTCTGGGAGTAGTTCTGTGAAAGGCTCCCAGGGGAGAAAGGGCACCCTCCATGTGCAGCCCATCCCAGCCTGACATGCTCCTGCCCTCTCCCACCTCAGAGCCATGATGGATGAGCTCCGCCTGATGTTCTGAAACAGTGGCAGGCTGTTGGGTGTCCCCAAGTCATCAACATATAGTCTGGGACTTTTCTTGCCTTCCTTGGGTAAGCACATTGAGTGCCAAGGTTGAGCATAGGGCCCCTGAGACCCCCACTCATCTACGACAGCCCCTGGAGCATCCCAGTGACCGGCCCTTTTCCCTCGGGTTGCTTTGGGGGGCCTCTGACTTTGCAGACTCAGGACGGTCAATCACATGGGCAGTGTCTACTGTCTCTTCTCTATCCTTGGGGTTTCAACTTCCCACCAGGCCAGGAAGTGGTTACCAGGCCCTTTCTAGCCAACAAGGAAGACTGCTCCCAGTGATGCCTGTCCCTTGCCTTGTCTCCCTGGCATAAGCCCCAGACCTCCACCCCCAAAGCCACAAGAAGCAGATGGCTACAATCCGGTGTTGACACCAGCAAGACCCTCCCCAGCGAGAACCCTGGCTGCTGAATTCTCATGTTTTATCTCCCATCCTGGCAGCACGGTACTTTCTCAGCATCCTGCTGCTTGATTAAACATCTGCAGCATTAATTATTACAATTGATTAAATCTGGGGAAATAAAATCTTACTGTGTTCCCCTTGCCACTGCCTCACCCCCCACCAAAATGGAGTATCTTATTTTGCTAACTGCTTAAACATAAAACTCCAGCAGAAAAAAATTGTCCCCACAGCTCATATTTTTCATCATTTGGTCATTAAATAGTGATGGATATAAACCTATAAAGAACCTAAACTGGACCTTTTAACAATCCATGAGCAATACTATCATTTCTTTAATAGAACCTGCTGACCGTGCCTCGTGCAGACACCATTTGTCATTTTCAGCACACAATAATCAATAAGTTGGCTTGAAAATAAATAATATAACAGTCACAATATATTATCTTTCAGACTGGCCTTATACTAACCATAAAATGGGACCAAAACGAGAGAGAAACTTTTACATAAATGTTAAAAAGTTAGGAACATCGCAGTTGGAGCTCATGCATGAATGAGACCTAGGGACCCATGCCAGGGTCTCTGTCCCTGATTTGCTTTGAATTCTGGTGAGCTGGGCCTCTGCTCCCGCCCACTGCCTGCACTGTTAGAGTAAGAACCCAGGCAGCGGGGGTCTAATGGGCGTGGTATATAAGGGCCAGATGTGACAGAGTTCCGTCACAGGCTGTAGTATCCAGGTGCAGACATCTTGAGGGTCATTCCAGGCACCCCAGATCATGACTTCGAACAGATGGGTCAGTTGACCAGTGCCAGGTCTGGGAAGTGGCTTGCTTAGACCCAAGAAGTTGTCACGGCCCAGGTTTGGCTTCAGGGACTTGTGTTCTGTGGGAGAGAAATGCCACAAAACATCCAGGCCACCAGGTGGCATTGATGGAGAGAGAGCTCTAGAAGCAGCAATGCAATGGCTCCACAGATCACAGTGAGCTTGACCCAGAGTAGCCCCTCAGCAGCTCAGCCTTGAGTCCACTGGCCATCTGGTGCTGTTCTTCGAGAGCCGTGGCAAATCCCCTCATTTGTTCATTCATTCATGCATCTATCCATCCATTCATTGACCACAAAGTTATTGAGAGCCTCCTTGGTACCAGACACTGTGCTAGGTGCCAGGGATGCCACAGGGGAGAAATAGACAAAAATCCTTCTCTCTTGCCCTCACAGAGCTTGCCCCAAGATTGGTTGGGGCAATACGGCAAATACGATCTGCAAAACTATAATAGGTCAGAAGAGTGATCAGTGCTAGGGTAAAGCAAGGAGATGAGTTCAAGTGTATGCCCTTCAGCCCCATAGCAAGACCCTGTCTCTTAAAAAAAAAAAAAATATATATATATATATATATATAAATTAGCCAGATGTGGTGGTGTTTGCCTGTAGTCCCAGTTATTTAGGAGGATGAGGCTGGAGGATGCTTTGAGCACAGGAGTTCGAGGCTGCAGTGAGCTATAATCACCCCACTGCTTTCCAGCCTGGGTAACAGAGCAAGACACTTTCCCTAAACAATCAATCAATCAATAAAGGTACTTACCCTTCAGATCAAGTCTCTGCTGGTTCCTGGGTATCCAGGCTTTAATTCAGAGTGCCCCATCCACCCTTACCATGCCTTTGGTTTCCCAGCTTCCCTGGTAGCCAGTCTCCATGGCATCCTATGCTGGTCAGCACCAGGCTACTAGACACCACCACTCTGTTGTAGGAGATTTACATCCCCGTGAGGCAGGTAGCACTGTCTCCACTTCACACTTGGTACCCCAAGGCTCAGAGGCAGCATGTCACTGGTAAGTAGGGTGGCCAACTGTCTCTGTTTGCTTGGGACTTACAGGGCTGAAACCAGGATAGTCCCGGGTAAACTGGGATGGTTGGCCGTTCTCAGGCAAGTGGCAGAGCTAGATCTCAAACTCACTTGGGTCTAAGACTTTCTATCACCCCTTGAGGGAGCATCTATCTTCTCATTAAGGCGCGTGCACTCCTGGCTCATTCTGGTAAAAATTTGAAACCACACCTGCCACTAGAAGTTCAAGTGTGGCTAGGCTGAAGACAAATTTAGATAATTTGGGCTTATGTACACAGAGTTTGGAGTTAAACAGGCATAGGATTCAATCCCAGCCCTGTCACTCAGTAGCTAAGTGACTTTAGTCAAGCTACTTAACCTCTCTGAGTCTCATCTGCAGATGAAGGTAAGTATGCATATTTCAGCAGGATCTTTAGGAGAATTTGTAATCTTGCATATGACATAGTCCATGGTAGGTATTCCGTCAGTGGTGGTGTTATTAATACCTAGAGTACTTCATCCCAGGAACTAGGGGAAAAAATTCCTGCTCCTAGGGGAGGTGTGAAGGTAGAAACCGATGCGGCCACATTTATTATGAATCAGCTCGCTATGTGGAGCCAAAAATACTCTCCTTGGGTAGCGTCTCTGACTGATATTAAAAATGACTGATTTAAGAGAAAGTGCTTCACCCTTGTTGCAAACTAAGAAGGTAGGTCTGGAGTATTCTCAGCCTTAAATGCTGCCAGTATTTCATCTTTGGGTAGTCATAAAGTTAAAGGTTAATAGGCTGTACAAATGACAGAGTTTAAAGGGAAAGATGGGGAGGGGAAGAGGAACTCTTGGGCAGCCGTGAGCATGTTGGAGACAGGTGGTGGCTCACCTGCAGGGAGGAAATAGGAAGATGGGACTGACTGGGACTTCTCAGTCCCTTCTCATTCCTGCTCCCATATGAAAACTCCTTTTTTCCCAGAGCTCTTTTCTCATAGGGAGATTTCTTTGTTGGCAAGACCTGAGGACACATGGCCTTGGATAGACAAGCTAGGCAGCGCTGTAAAAGTCAATGCTTGAATCAGCGTCCTATTTAGAAAGAGGGCCGGGAAGGGGAAAAACGGAGGCTTCCAGAGGCCTAGGGAGTAGGTAGGAGGGTTCACATGGAATAGCAGTGAGCCCCATTTTCTTGTACCTGACCCTGTGGTCAGAGCTGTGGTTCTCAAATCTAGGAGCACATCAAAATCACTGGGGAGCTTGTTGTTCAAAGGCAGCTTCCTGGGCTCCAGCCCAGAGATGAGCTCAGGCCTCGGAATGTGTATTTTAACAAATTCCCACCCAGTTCCAAAGGTGACAGGTGATCCATGAGCACACTTGGAGAAGCCCTGAATTGAAGAATGCATTCGAGTCAAGTTCTGGATCCAAATTCCTGGACCTTCAGTAGTGAGGGACTTTGGGGATTACTGAGCTACAAACTGCCCCCAGATCAACCAGGTGCTTGTTGAAACTGAGCCTCCACTGGGACTTCATCGGCCAAACAGAGACTTGAAGGCACTAACGTGCAGCCGGAGGTGAGGATCCCCCAGCCATGTTACCAATTGGAGAAGTGGAGGTGATACCCAGGAATAACCTGCCCAAGATCAATTACAGAGCAGTGGCACTAGGGCTTGGACTCCCAGTCCAGGGTTCTTTCTGCCCCTCGGCAGGGGCATGTGCTTGTTTCATTAAGCTCTGCTGTGGAAACTTGGTTTCACCCTTTCCTTCTTTCCACATGCCTGGGGGCCAGCTCTGTCCTACACGCTGTCTGGGGATTGACAAAGTTGTGTGTGCAAATCTCCTGGCTGCAGATGGCATGTGGAGCTCCCTAGAATTCACAGTTTCCCCCAGTCTGAGGTTTCAGTCAGCTGAGGAACTGAGCTGCCTGAAAACAAACTAGTTTGGGGAGGGAAAGAATGTTACATTCACAAAGCAAAATCCTTGGCAGGATCCACTGTTCATGTCCCCTCCCAGAAAATACTTTTTAACTGAGTGCCTTAAAATGCACCCCAAATCTCTTCTCTTGGTAAGGAATTTAACAGACTACAAAGCACATTTATTGCTTTATCTCCTTAGTTCCTCATTGAAACACCATGAGGTAGATGGGACTGTACCCTTCAAGGACAGAGAAACTGAGGCCCAGAAAGGCCAAGAGACTTGCCCAAGGTAACTGTGTCAATCAAATAATGGTTCTCCAAAATATTCACCTCCTAATCTCCAAAACTGGTGAATATGTTGCCTTACATGGCAAAAGCGATTTTGCAGATGTGATTAAATTAGGGATAGGGAGACGGAGAGATTATCCTGGATTATCTTTGTCATTACAAGAGTTTTTAGAGAAAAAAGAGAGAGGCAGGATTTTCAGAGTGATTGGATGCGAGTGGGACCTGATCTTTCTTGCTAGCTTTGAAGACGGAGGATGAACATCCTGAAGCAAGGATTACGTGCAGCGTCTGGTAACTGGAAAAGGCAAGGAAACAGATTCTCCCCTAGAGCTCCCAGAAGGAATTCAGCCCCGCCAACACCTTGCTTTTATCCCACCGAGACCCACTTTGGACTGCTGACCTGCAAAACTGTAGGATAATACATTTATATTGTTTTAAGCCACTGAATCTGCGGTGCTTTGTTATAGCAACAGCAAGAAACTGATACAGTCACAGAAAAAAAAAACAGTGGAATTGGATCCAAAGCTCAGCCCAGGATCCCTTGATTCCAAGGGCCACTTGAGAGGTACCTACGCGTAGGGAAATATTTTGCCATTCCCAGTTACTTACAAAGCATATCTACTGCTTTATCTCCTTAGATCTTCATAGGAACACTATGAGGCGGGTGGTACTGTTCCACTTTAAGGACAGAGAAAGTGAGGACTAGAAAGGTCAAGTGACTTGTCCAAGATGACCGTGTCAGCAGAGTAATGACCCCAGTTTTGGGAGTTGGTGAGCACAGCAAAGGGATGGTAAATTATTCAAACTCCAGCTAAAGTCCTGAGCTGGGAGTCGTGACATCCCCTCTCTCCTCTTCTCCTTAGCCAGTGCTGAGTTTTCTGCTCCACGACCTAAATCTCCTCTGTCATGCCCCTGCCTAGGGGATGTGACTTGAGAGCCTTAGACTTGTCCAACCTCAAGTAGAGACTTTGATCCTTCCCTCCTGCCCTCAAGGCAGGCAAGATCCATGCAGGGCAAAAATCTCAAGAGACTCAGGACGCTCTGTCCTGTCTCTATCCAGGCTTGGGGCAGTGGGTGGCCTCTCCTCAGGCCGTGCCGAGGCTTGAGCCCTGGCTGAGCCCCCGGTCCCATCTCAGGCTCTCACCTCGAGGCTCCAGGACAGTCCCAGAAAGGAGCTTCTCGCGATCAATCTTGCCACAGTCTCCATGAATTTTAAATAATAGCGGCTTTGCTCTCTCTCCCTCTCTCCCTAGGTGCGTCAGACTGCAGCTTTTACAAGATCATATTTCTTCACATTTTCATACAATTATTTTAAATGGACAAGATAATGTTGAAATTCTTATTTAAAATGTATGCAGGTAGAGAATGAACCTTCCTGCTTTTTATATTTAACACCAGACGGAGCAATAGAAGGGAATTTTAACAACAGAACTGAAGTGGAAGTGTCTTAGGCGTTCATGATGGACTACGGGTTTTAAGCAGCTGGTTTTCTTTGATGAATAAATAATTACACCCAAAATAGACAGGTTGGCCATTATTAATCTCATTTTAGACTGTGCACATTTTATTGATTCTTAAGTACAAGAATTTTGCAATTTTCACCAAAGGGTGACTTCTTAATTAAAATGCAAGTTAAAGAAAGAAAAAAGTCTCCGCAGTCAGGAGAACAGAGGGCCTGATTTCTTCCAGAATGAATCTCTTCCAGACTAATAAAGAGATACTTCATACGGCCAGCCCAGCTCTGGAGCAGCCAGTGAGACTAACAGAGGCCCAGCCAAATGGGGGAAGCAAGATGTCTAACCCAGGAAGCCTGGGTGCTCATCAATCTCCTATTTGGTTTTTGTCTATGTGACCCCAGATAACAGGGATGTCTACTCCAGTCTAACCCCTCATATGGGAATCTCTTGCACAAACATTGGGGCAATCATGTTTTACTTTTTAAATGCTTATTAGGATTTTATAAGTAGAGAACATAATAAAGAAGAAAATTTGAAGCAGGGTATGGTGGCGCACACCTGTAATCCCAGCCCAGGGAGGCCGAGGCACTAGGTTCGCTTGCGGCTAGTCTGGGCAACATAGTGAGACCTCATCTCTATAAAAATAAAAAACAAAAGAAGAAAATATGAAAATTTTGTTGCACAGGGAAAAATTCATTGACCTTCTTGAAATAAAGGGAGTAGGCATATTCCGTAAGTTCAAGTAGAAGAGAGAAGTAGCTAATACTTACTTACAGAGCACTCATTCTGGTTCTAAGTATACAAAAATTGTGGAAGAGACACAATTGTTATCTCTCCTTTGTGGATAAGAAAATGGACGCATAGGAAGCGTGAGCATGTGAGGTCACCTGGGTCAGGAGGGTCAGTGCTGGGATTTGAAAGCCAGTCTCTAGTGGAACCATTATGCTCTACTGCCTTGTAAATATAAGGGTATTAAAAAAAAAAAAGTCAACACCATTCACTCCTCCACTCCCACCCCCAAAGGGAATCACTGTCGACAATTTCTGGTAATTTCTTCCAGAAAATGTTAAGTGTTTGCAACTGCATCGTCTCCTGCTTCCAAATGTCAGAAATGTGAAGCCACAGGCCTCTGTCTCGTGGGCTGTGCTTCCGTGTATCCATTTGTGAAAAGGAGTCTCCTTGCCAAAGGAAGCAGCAGGGTGATCCTTTGTCAGGGCCTTTTCTGCTCCGAAGCTCACTTTCTAGGAACTTCTGTCACCCGAATACAGAGAAGGCCCTTAGCTGCCCCTAGAGAAGATGGGAACTGAGAGGGGGGTGTGTAGTTATTGGCGAGGCCTCAGCCAAAGGCTGACTATAAACTGGGCCTGCAGATGAGTGGAGGCAGGAGATTGCAGCAGCCATTCGAAATGAACGTGGTCCAGAGTGACAAAATCATTCTGGAAAGTTCTCCAAGTCAGCCTCAAGTGCAGTATCTTTCCACATGTACTTGCCACTCCAGTGATTGAAGTGTCATCTCCCGGCAATCCCAGCTCGGGTACCGGGGATTTTCTCAGGCAGGGGGTTGGCTGGTGTTTCAGGAGGAAGCTAAAACCTCAGATTGCAGAGTCACCTTCAACTTTGGTGTAATTCTCATGGTCTGAGAGGGCCCTGGAAAGGAGAATTTGGAAGGAAGAACAGGGTCAGGTCCTGGATCCTTCCCTCACCCCAGGGCACACACTTGGGCAGAACCAATTTCCTTTACTCTCTGTCTCTTGGAGAATGTACTTAGGTTGACCAAGTGTATGATGCAATTCCTCCATAAGAGAAAACGACCGCAGGTCAGTCAGGAGGCCGGGCCTCCTCAGGGTCATCTACTTTTATAACAAGTCAGCTTTTACAAATTCTAATGGGATGACCATCCTTTGGTTATCCTTCCTAATGCTAAATGTATTTCACCGAACTTCTTTGCTGCCCTGAAAACCCGTCAGAAAAACACATTCAGAGTTTTTCTTCACTCAAAGTTTTCTTTCACCCACTTAGAAAGGGGTGTCTTCTTAGTTATGTAGCCGTTTCTACTTAAGGCGCTCTCTCCAATGTCTAAGATTTACAGCTAATTCTGATAAAAATTTCAGTGGAATTGGTATGGTTACGGCTGTTTTTCTTTGATGGAGAATCAAACATGTGACTTGAGTGAGTACTTGCCTTTTATTAGCCATCCCTGTCTGTAAAATAGCTGGTTTATGTGCTAAGAAAAGTATAAACATAGGGCACAGTATTGGTTTTTCAGTAACTTGGCTTAAGCCAAAGGGGGGAAAAGAATCCCATCTTGACACTATTTATGAAACAATTAATGTTGTCAACAGCTTTCCCACCTGCTGAGTTACACACAGCCTTCTAGGCTATGACGACTCCAAGAAGTGTCAACAATTCTAATATGAACCGTAGAAGCAAATCCATTTGAAAAGACTTATTTCTACAACTTATAAAATGTGATGATAGATGGCTCTTCAACTGTCGCTCACAAAAGATGCCTTATTCTCCAGTAAAATCCCCTCATCATAAGGCCAATATCAAGATAACAAGCAATGATGATGTGTCAGGTATTTCTGCAACTAGTATCTCACTTAAACCTAACAACAGCCAGGTGAGGTAGCTATTACTATTGTAATCTTCCATGTTATAGAAGAAGCTAATTCTCGTTGAGGTTAAGTAATCTGTTCAACCTCATACAAGTATTTAGAGACTAAACAAGGATATTAGATCTGACCTTTGAGATTTAGGGAACTGTATGCGCCACATACAGGTCACCCAGAAGGGCCCAGGGTGGCCCTCACTTAAATAAAGCAAATATTTCAAAATTAATCTTTGAAATTAGATTTTCAGAATATTTATTTATTTATTTATTTATTTATTTTATTTTATTTTTTATTTTTTTGAGTTGGAGTCTCACTCTGTCGCCCAGACTGGAGTGCAGTGGCCGCTCCCGGCCACCGCAGCTTCGACCTGCTGGGCTCCGGCGATTCTTCCGCCTCAGCCTTCCGAGTAGCTGGAACTTCAGGCGTGCGCTACCACGCCCGGCTCATTTTTGATTTATTGTAGAGATGAGGTCTCGCCACGTTGCCCAGGCGGGTCTCGAACCCGCGGGCTCAGGCAATCCACTCACCTCAGCCTCCCAAAGGCGCGGGATTACAGGCTGAGCCACCGAGTCTGGCTCAAAATAATTTTTTAAAAGACAAAATACTGTGAAATACTTTCAAAACTGTTTGGCAGTTTTCTGTTGTTTTTGTTTTTTAAATAAATTTAAACATAACCTCTGCCCATGACCTTGAAATTCCACTTTTATATATTTAGTCAATAAAAATGAAAACATATTGTCTACGCGAAGACTTGCACAAAAAAGGTTCATAATAGTTCTAAACTGAGAATAAACCAAATATGCATCAACAAGCAAATAGATAAACAATTAGTGGTCCACCCATTCAAGGGCATACTAGTCTGCAATAAAAAGGAATGAATTGCTAATACCAGCAACAAAAACATTCTGCTGAGCTAAAGAAGCCAGGCACAAAAGAGTAGATATTGAATGAGTTCATTTATATGAAATTCTAGAATGGACAAAACTAATCTGTAGTGACAGAAAGCAGGTCAGTGGTTGCCTGAGGCTGGAAGAGGGAGGGTGTTTGCAAAGAAGCAGGAGCTTTCCAGGGACCAGGAAATGCTCTTCATCTTGCCTGTGGTGGTGGTGGTGACGTGAGTGTGTGTATTTGACAAAACTAATCACACCAGACACTCAAAATCGGTGCATTTTATGGTATGCAAATGCCATAATACCTCAATAATGTTGACTTTTTAAAAGGTAAAATGATATGATTTGTTGAAAAGATCGTGGGGGGAAAGTCACAGTTCTCAAGGTAAGGGACCTGACGACATCAGCTCAGCAATTTCTTCGACTGTCCGCTCAATCCTCCAGAGTCCCAGTTTCCCCATGCATTAAATAGAGATGAAGGGCTAGGTGTGGTGGCTCAAGCCTGTAATCTCAGCACTTTGGGAGGCCGAGGCGAGAACATTGCCTGAGCCCATGGGTTCGAGACCAGCTTGGGCAACTTCCTCATCTCTACAATAAATAAAAAAAAATCAGCTAGGTGCAGTGGCGCACGTCTGTAGTTCCAGCTACTTGGAAAGCTGAGGTGGAAGGATCGGCTGAGCCCAGCAGGTCGAGGCTGCGGTGGCCGGGAGCGTGTCACTCACTGCACTCCAGCCTGGGTGACAGTGTGAGACTCCAACTCAAAAATATGTATACATATAGGGATGTTAAGGTACTAATGCTGTACTAGGCTGGATTCATTCTGGTTGCATAGAACAAAAACTTTAGTGGACTTCCCAGAGGTGTTTACGATACCTCCACTTATACCTGTCTGGCTAAAATCAAATAGCATGGCCATCCTAGCTGCAAGGAATGCTGGGATATGTGGTCCTTTATTCCAGGCAGCAATGTGCCCTCCTAAAACCTGGAGTCTATTAATGAGGAAGAGAGGAGAGGATGCTGGGAAGGCATTCAACAGCCTCTGCCTCAAAGGCCTCTTCTGCCCAGTTGATCTGAGGCACCAAAGACATCCACGCAGCCGTTCTGTGGAGCACAATGCACATAGCTACCAGTGATGGTCATTGATTCAATCGTTATTGATTAGATATTGATGGTGATTTTTCCTTCTGAATGGAATGTTTTCTATGAAAAAGCTAAATTAGAATTCCATTAAGTAACACCCCCTCTCCCCCACTGCCTTTGCAGCAAACTTATAGAACTCTCCCAGAAGTCAGAGTTCCTGGATCATCCATTTGGCCAAATCTAGATCTCATGTGCAATACTTATTAAAATAGTAATAAATATAATACCAACGATCATAGCAGACATTAATGAGCCCACATTGTGTTTCAGGCTCTGTGTCAAGTACTTTCTCACTTCATTCTCTCCACAACAACCTCAGTTTGTGAGCGGACATTTGACATATTTAGGTCCCCCGACATGGGAACACTGGCTGCATACAGGGGAATCATGGTCATGAACCCTTGTGAGGATCTTGGAGGTGGTGGCAGACTAAGTTGAAGGAGGTAAGTCTCCTGTCTTCCCACCTTTGGTGGCTGGAACATGGCATGTCACCTGGGCCTGATCAATCAAACACTCCCTGGGGAGATTCTGCACCTTGGGGGGAGGTACAGAGATGCAAGACAGTTGGTATTGTTCCCAGCAGAGGCAGGCTGGTGGCCATGCTGTCAGGGGCCTGTGCAGGCAGCTTTGCCATGTTTATACTGGAAAGTTCATCTGGTAGGACTTTGTGCTTGCGACTGTCTAGACACTTGTGGTTCCTGTGATTTTTCAGAGCCAAGGGTCTCTTCTTGAATGACCCATGTCTCTCAAAATAAATAAAGTCTTTATTTTGGCCTAATCTCACTGTTACTTCTGTTGAGGCCCACCATGAGTATTCTAGGTCTCTGCACCTCCAACATACCTGAGTCCCACTGCCATGTGTCCTGGGCCCAGAGTCTCTCAAATTCTGTGTGAAATTGCTCCCTTGAGCTCTGGCCTCTGTCACTTTCCTTATCAGGGCTCCAAACCCGTCCAAGGGGTTGAGAAGAATAGATAGATACCAGGTCATCCTCATGTCTCTCCTCATGTCTCCTTCTAGTTAAACAAAACTAAATTTAAAAAACCAAAAAAAAAAAAAATCTTCTCTTTCTACCAACAACAAAAGCTTCCATTCATATTAACTTACTAAAAAACAGACTATGAGGTTGCCAGTTTTAAAAGGAACAAAATTCTAAATCCCATTGTGTACTCAGCTAAGAACCACCATGCTACCAAAATAATAACGAGTGTTCTGCACATGTTTAAACCCACTCTGGTTAGTCTTCAGAGATAGAGGCACCCACTATTTGAATGAGCTGGCTGATCTTGCGAGAGTACAACCAGTTTAATTTATCCTTAACCAGTAGCTTCACCATTAAGTGACTTTCCAATCTACTATTATTTGTTCAAACAAACTGCAGTCATTTTGTCCTTAGATTTCAAAGCAAATTGATGTCTAGCAGAAGCCCACACTAACGCTTTTGTGTCATTTTATGATTTGTTATAAATAGCATTAATACTTTATCCTCAAAATACTTTCCTTTAAATGTTTTATTTCAAAGTATTTTGCTCCTTTAAAAAATAGAGCACTTTTTTCTGATTACAAAAATATTTGCTTATTGTAGAGAATTTGAAAATCATACAAAGTACAAAGACTGAAATAAAATTACCCATTATCCCATTATAAAAATGTAAAAATTTTATTATATTTTTCAGTTTTTTCCCCTACACTCACAAACACCACCCTCAGCTCTCTCATACACATTCACACAGTGCTTTTTTTTTTAATGGTGTCCATACAGTACATATTTTTTTTTATTAAGATGGCATCATAACCTTTTCTTGTCATTAAGTAGTCTTCAAAACCACCAGTTGTGATGGCTTATGTAACATTCTATTCCACTGTTTTTTCTACCTATACTAGAATTTATTTAACCATTTGCTTATTTAGACTTTACTGTATTACAAGGAACAGTAGAATGTGTGTCTGTGTATATGTGTGTATTTAAGTTTCCAGCTGTTTCTTTAGGATATACTATGTTCTAAAGGGAAACTATCAGCTCATAGCATGTGAACTTCTTAAAAGTTCTTGATTCATATTGCCAAATTACTTTCTGGAAAATTTACGTTGATTTACATTCCCAAAATGTGTCAGTTTCTCTTCATCCTCACCAGCATTGAGCATTCGCTTTTCCCTTAGCTTTGCTAATTTACTAACAGATTTTTTGATGTTTTAGTTCATATTTATTTAATTGATAGAGATCATAATCTGCTCATTATTTATGTGACCTGCTGATTATACCCTTTGCCTATATTTTTATTGCTAACATTTTTGTAATGATTCATCAATAGTTTTTGTACATTGAGGCTATTAACTCTTTACCATATTTGTGGCAAGGAGTTTTCCCAGTTGTTTTTCTGTATTCATAAGCATCTTTTGTTTGCATATGGAGGCCATAATTTTTTTTGAAAAGGACTAAACTTCTTATTTGATAATAGAAGTGAATGCAAATTTTCTGGACTTGTTATCCAGAGTCTCAATGTACAGAGTCTATTTTTTTCATGAAGTAGGTACAGGCCTAATTAACTTTGATTTCTTCTTTGTCACCTGACTTCTAAACCAGACAACCCTTTTGAAAGGCAGTTCTATGTCTACACTATGATGTCTACATCAAGGCACATGGCTCAGTTCTATGACCTCCTTTTTCCAGAACTTTCTGTGTGCTTCCCTTGTGTTTCCCACTTCCTCTCTCCTCACTACCTTCTGATGGCCTTTGCTCTCATGTAAACTCCTTTCCATCTCCTCTTAGTCCCTGTGTCCATGAAACCTTTCTCTGAAGCGCTATCTCAATCTTGCTTGACTTAAATAAACATTTGTCTTTTATTTCCCTCCCTATCTGTGAAATATCTGCTGTCAAAAAGGAAAGAGAGGATTCTCAGAGTCAGGCTGACCTGGATTCAAATCCCGAATTTGATACATATTTGCCGTATGACCTCAGGCAAGGCCTGTGAGACTCAGTTTCCTTGTCAGTAAAACAGGGTTACTTCGAGGTTAAGAGTTCAAAAATTAAGTCCAGCACAGAGCCTAGCTCAGTTAGCAGCTCCTCTTGTGATTTTGGCTTCTCAAGTTCCTTTTCCATCTCATTTTAAAGAGCAGGAAAAGATGTGTCTTCTCTGCCCTGAAACTGTTATTCATTAACTGGGTAACTCGGCAGAGCGCCTACTGGTACAATTCTTATGCTGTACTATATTAAAAGTGAAGTTTTCTTGTCCTTTTTAGCAATGATTTTTTTTTTTTTTTGGTCGCTATTTTTAAAGAGTGGAAGATGTGTGAACTGTGTCTCCCCCCCACCTTACTGCCAGGTGCTCCATTACTGTAAATTGTAAAATAACATTTTAGTGAGTAATATTCCTTCTTCAGGTCATATATCAAATATATGTCATCTTCATTGTTTAATTGATGTTTTATTCCTCTCATTAAGATACAAGCAGAAATAAATTTCACTTCCTTCCCTGTAGATGCAATTTCATTTCGCTCACACATGTCAGTGGGAGCAATAAAACATCAATTAAGCAATGAATTCCTGACAAATACATGGCATTTGATGCATAATTAACCCCCTTCCATCTCATTTTCTTCAAGGCTGAGGCTTCCTGGATCATGTACGTTCCAGGTTTCACTTCTTAAAATAGAGATGTACTATGCCCCCGTTTCCCCCCAGGATGGGTATCTTGGCTACACCCCACTAAGAAGCTGAGCTGGCGAGGATGTTGTAATCACAAATTTGCGGTCTTGCTATTGAGATTAATCATGGAAGGCAAACACCTTACATCACCCCCTACCTCTGCCCCACAAGGTTCAAGCAGGCCAAGGTTGAAACTTAAGTCAACTCACTGTCCACTTCACAATTCATTACAAGGAAGGCCAAGAAGCAGGGTCTGGGGGTTGGATTTAGTTCTGTAAACAGAGGGGAAAGGTGGAAGAAAGATCTAGGGAAAGCTTGGGAGGGTTAGGGCTAGGGTTAGGGTGGTGGGCGTCTGGCAACGAAGTTTCGTTCGTAGAAGTCCTTCTCTCCATTCCAAGCCTTCTGACTCTGGGCAACCTTCGATGCATGCCACAAACATGGTTGAGGGTGCTCTTTGTGCTGGGCTCCATGAGGGCCCTGGGGACACCTGATGGTGCTCAGCTCCATGAGAGAAGAGTAAACCCAGTGTAGTGGGAGTTTAGAGAAGCAGGGATCCTGGGGAGTCAGGGTAGGGGCATACACAAGAACACCAAGTGCTCACTCCATACAGGGTGGAATGGGCTGGAACATTCTGAGGCAGTGATTGCTTTACCCCTAGAGGAGTTCACCTAATGCCTTGGCTGGAAGCAGTACTGAAGAAAATTTGCCCCCAACCTGAGCTGGGCAGGCCAGCTGCATGTTGGATGGCCAGAACCACGATCCCAAGAACGTTTAATGTCGGGGGGCCGAGGCTGCCTCCTGGAACTCACCGGTGGCTCCTTTTCCAGGAAAGGCAGTCACAGTTGGACAATGGTGTCTGCTGGAAGGGGGGGTGAAATGGGCCGTGCCTGAAGTGTCATTTAAGGGGATGTTTAACTTCCACTCCCTGTTTCTGAAGAGTAATTTTCTGCACAGACAGGAAGAATAATAGGAGGAACTTGGCTCATTTTGGCAAATTGCTCCAATTTTCCCACAATCTCAGCCCCCTGTATCACCTGCACCCACCTGTCTATTTGGGCCACTTAATGCCCTGGATTCAGACCTAATAGAGGCTGTTTGTTTGGCCCTGGCTCAAAGGCTAGACTTGTTTTCAGGACAGAAGCCGGAAGAAAAACCAATCTAGACATCTAAATCACAGCCAGGACTCATTACATAAATGATATATTTACACAATTGATCCCTTTTCTACGGGGTAATTAATTCGGCATCGGAACCCTTAACGATTTAATTGTCATATGTTTAAACCGAAATGGTTGCCACAAATTTCCAAAGACAAGGAGAATGAGGAGAGGGCTGTCTTTTGTCTTCAGAGTGGGGGTGGCCTTCCTTGTTTGGATATTGCCTCCAAAAGGGGGGAAACCCCTGCTAGTAGCCCCAAAAGAGCTAACACGTCAGAACTGTATCTGTTCGGTGCATGCCTGTCTTATGGGATTAGGCCATTTAAGGGGCAAAGGGGCCAGATGCAAAGAGAACTGAAATGCAGAAGCGGTCAAGTGGGGTCCTGCCTTCACACTGAAGAGGATGAGGCTGCACCCCACCCAGGTCCCCTGAATCCTACTCACACCATCGCACCTCCCCACCCTGGCACTGCTCTGAGTCCTTCTGCTTCCCAAGGCGAGAGCGGTGACTTTTTTTGGACGACTACTGGAGCTGCTTTGCCCAAATGATCAGAGAACTGGAAGTGCCTGGGAGTTCACATTGCCTAGGGTGGCCCTTGACCAAAGACTGCTGGGGACGGCAGAGAGGGGACAGGAATATGGAAGGTCCAGCACCCTTGGCTCTGACAGGGACAACTCTGAGGCTTAACTCACCCTTCAGAGCTCCCCCTTGGGATAGGACGAGTTCCCCCACTGCAGAACTGTGGCCAAGGGTTGCAGCCTTCTGGGGTTCCTCTTCTTGCCTGTCCTATATCCTCTGTTCCTTCCCAGTCTTCTTGGGAGCACTTTTTTCTTTTCTTTGAGTCAGGGTCTCACTTTGTCACCCTGGCTGGGATGCAGTGGCAGGATCAGGGCTTACCACAGCCTTGACCATCTGAACTCAGGTGATCCTTCCACCTCAGCCTCCTGAGTAGCTGGTACTACAGGTGCGTGTCCATGTGCCCGGCTAATTTTTGGAATTTTGGAGAGATGGGGTCTCAGTATGTTGCCCTGGCTGCTCTCAAACTTCTGGGCTCAAGCAATCTTTCTGCCTTGGCCTCCCAAAGTGCTGGGATTACATGTATGAGCCACTGTGCCCAGTGGGAGCACTTGTTTAATAAACCAGTCCTTGCCTCGGGGTCTACTTTGGGCAAACACAACTGAAGACAACTTATCTCCAGCTGAGTGACATTGGCAAGGCTCTCACCTTGCCTGAGCCTCTGAGCCACCATCTGGAAAAGTAAACGAAAGACTAACACTGATCCCACCTGGCCCTAATAGTTGGCAGTTATAGAGTATGTGCCAGGAACCTTCCACACAAGCGTGTTCTACACAGTGTCTCATTTAATCTTCTCAGCAACTCCAGAAGAAAGATACTCACATTATCTGTATTTTACAGATGAGGAGGTTGAAGAGTAGGATAGTTAAGCACTTTGTCCCTACTCACACAGGCGGTGCAATGGTCTGAATGTTTGTGCCCCCCCAAAATTCACGAGCTGGACTCGGTGGCTCAGCCTGTAATCCCGCCTCTTTGGGAGGCTGAGGTGAGT
The DNA here is from genome assembly GCF_000164805.1 of Carlito syrichta. Lineage (NCBI taxonomy): Eukaryota > Metazoa > Chordata > Mammalia > Primates > Tarsiidae > Carlito > Carlito syrichta. The sequence goes on along the minus strand of NW_007055749.1, from coordinate 189,777 downwards.
GGATTGCCTGAGCCCGTGGGTTCGAGACCCGCCTGGGGAACTTGGCGAGACCTCATCTCTACAATAAATCAAAAAATCAGCTGGGTGTGGTAGCGCGCGCCTGTAGTTCCAACTACTTGGAAGGCTGAGGTGGAAAGATTGCCGGAGCCCAGCAGGTCGAGGCTGCGGTGGCCGGGAGTGGCCACTGCACTCCAGTCTGGGCAACAGAGTGAGACTCCAACTCAAAAAAAAAAAGAAATCCTAGCCCCCAAAATGATAGTATAAGGAAGTGGGGACTCTTCCTGCCAAGTGAGGATACAAGAAGAAGATGGTCTTAAGCCAGAAAGGGAATCCTCACCAGACACCAACCATGATGGCACCTTTCCATCTCCAGAACTGTTAGAAATAAACAAGCCACCCAGTCTATGCTACTTTGTTACAGCAGCCCAAACTAAGACAGCAGGTTAGCAGCAGGGACAGGATTCAAACCCATGCAGTTTGGCTGCAGAGTGCACCATCTTCGCCCCTCTCTCATACAAAACGCTGCAGACTCACAGAGAACCAGGGCTTGCTTCAGGACAAGGAATGGCCACTCTAGCACTTTGATTCATTTTAGTCCCTAGGGAAGACAAAGGAGACTAGACATGGACATATCACCACTGCCTCTGTGCAGACGTCACAGTCTTGTAGGGAGATGATATGACATGTCTTCGCCACCTAAATCTTGCTCATGGGGACCCCTCCCCAACTCCCAACCTCCACACGCACGTATACACACAGCCTCCCAGAGTAGCCAAGCTGGCCTGCTCCCTTTTGGATTAAAAACTTCTAGGTGTGGAGCAATCCCAGCACTTTAGGAGATAGAGGCAAGACCAACCTGGGCAACTTGGCAATACTTCATCTCTACAATAAATCAAAAAATTTACTGGGCATGGTGGCATGTGCTTGTGGTTCCAGTTACTTGGGAGGTTGAGATGGAAGGATCACCTGAGGTCAACAGGTTGAGGCTGTAGTGGCCGTGAGTGTGCCACTGCACTCCAGCCTGGGACACAGAGTGAGACTATGATTCAAATAATAAACCTGCACCTACTTGGAAGGCTGGGGACACATGAGGCCAGGAGTTCAAGACCAGGCTAGGATATAGCAAGACCTTATCTATAAAAATACGTTTTTAAAAATCGGTGGCAAGATAAAAACAAACACAAAAACAAATGATAGAACAAGGAAATAAGAATAAAAATTGGTGGCATACACCTATAGTCCCAGCTACTCAGAAGGCTTGAGTGCTCAGAAGTTGGAAGCTGCAGTGGGTTGTGATTGTGCCACTGTACTCCAGTCAGGGCAACAGAGTGAGACTCCCGTCTCAAAATAATAATAATAATAATAATAATAACATCTGTGTAACATAAGGGAGTAGAGGTTCTGTCCTAATGTCACAACCAAGATTTGCTGAGAGATAGAATAGGAATGAGATGTCTCTGTTGCCTCAAGCCTCTCAACTGAGTCAGCCAAGGAGGTGGTGGCGGAAATTATTTGATAGGCCAGGGAGCCCTTCCTCCTTTTAAAGGCCGAATAATATTGTATGTATATGCCACATTTTGTTTCTCCAATCACCTATTCATGGACATTTAGGTTGTTTTCATGTCTTAACTATTGCGAATAGTGCTGTAATGAATGTAAGAGTCCTAATATTTCCTCAAGATCCTAATTTCAATTCTTTTGGATAAATATTCAGAAGTGGGATTGCTGGATCATGTGTAGTTCTGTTTTTAATGTTTTGAGATGGCTGGGATGACAGGTTCATACCACAACATTCAGCTAAATATTTTATTTTTTGTAGAAACAAAGTCTCACTATGTTGCCTAGGCTGGTCTTGAACTCCTGGATTCAAGTAATCCTTCCACCTCAGCCTCTCAAAGTACTGGGATTGCATCCCCATCCATGAAACAGGGATCTGGCAGGACTAATTTCCCAAAAGGAAGATTACAAGGCCAGGACCTCACTGACACAGGATGGGGTGAGAAGGCTGGCCAAAGCCAGCAGAGACCAACTAAAACCAAGAGAGCATTGAAAGCAACATCTGCTTGCCCTCTTTTGCCCATTACATGCTAATTATAATACATTAGCATGCTAAAAAAAACACTCTCACCAGTGCCATGACAGTTTATCGTTACCGTGGCAACTCCCCAAAGTTCCCCTAAATCAGTGATCTCCAAACTTTTTGGCATCAGGGACCAATTTCGTGGAAGACAGCTTTTCCACAGCCCCGTGTGGGGAGAGGGGCTGATCAGTCAAACCTCACTGCTAATGTTAATCTGTATTTGCAGTCACTCCCCAGCACTGGCATCGCCGCATAAGCTCTACCCCAGATCAGGCATTAGATTCTCATAAGGAGCGTGCAACCTAAATCCGTCCCATGAGCAGTTCACAATAGGGTTTGTGCTGTATGAGAGGCCAGTGCCACCACTGATGTGACAGGAGACGGAGCTCAGAGAGTAATGCAAGCAACGGGGAGTGACTGTAAACCCACATGAAGCTTCGCTCACTCGCCCACTGCTCATCTTCTGCTGCTGGGTGGCCCAGTTCCTAACAGGCCATGGATGGTATCAGTACATGGCCCAGGGGGTTGGGGATGCCTGCTCCATATGGTTTAAGGAAGTGGCGAGGTGTGGTGGCTCACACCTGTAATCCTAGTACTTTGAGAGGCTGAGGCGGGAGGATTACTTGAATCCAGGAGTTCAAGACCAGCCTAGGCAACAGAGCAAGTCCTTGTCTCTACAAAAAATAAAAAAAAAGTAGCTGCAGGTGGTGGTATGAACCTGTCATCCCAGTTACCCAGGAGGCTAAGGTAGAAGGATTGCCTGAGCCCAGAAGGTCAAGGCTATAGTGAGCCATGATTATGCCACTGCATTCCAGCCTCGATAACAGAGTGAAACCTCAACTTAAAAAATTAAACAAAATAAATACAAAGAGGAGGAACCCTGGATTCTGGGCACTCCCTGCCCCTTTTCTGGAAAACCCATGGAATACTCTGCCCCTTGCCTAGCATATAACCAAAAGATGTCTATAAAAATAAAACCCCTGGGAAGAGCAACTGCTATTCTTCCTATAGACCAGCCTAGGCTGCTCTGCCTATGCCTCCTTGGTCATTTCAATAAATTTGTTTTTATTTTCCAACTGAAACCCCAGCAATGTGGGATGGGGGGATGCTCTGCCTATGGAGTAGCCAGCTTTCTGTGTCTCCATTTCTTTAATAAACTCATCTTTTTTTCCTATTTATGGCTTGATTCTTTCCTGCACAAAGCCAAGAACCCACTTGGCTTCTCAGGTGGGACTCCAACTTTGGGGTCCCCAGGCCTGTATCATCCATACCATTTTTCCGTAGGGGCTGCCCTATTTTTGCATTGCCCTCAACAGTGTACAGGAGTTCTAATTTCTCCACATCCTCACCGGCACTTGTTGTCTTTTGCGTTCTTTGATAGTAGCCATCCTTTCTACGACCATACCACCCTGTACACACCCAATCTCATCTGATAACAGCCATCCTAACAGACGTGAGGGGATATCGCATTGTGGTTTTCATGTGCATTTCCCCAGTGACTAGAGACATCGAACATCTTTTCATGTACCTGTTGGCCATTCATATGTCTTCTCTGGAGAAGTGTCTACTCAAGTCATGCTCAGTAAATTGATGTGCCTCGTCCTGTTGCAATCTTGGGCACCTTCTCCTTCTCCCTGACTCTCACATTTAATTAGTGGTCAAGCTCTGTGGCTCTGCCTTCTCAGTGACTCTCAAATCCAGCCCCCTCTTCCATTCCTATGGCCATTTTTCCTGGCTCAGATCCTCACCACACCTCCTCTAAACTATAGCCATCACTTCCTGCCTGGTCCCCCAGTCACCAGACTTTCCCTCTCCTATCCAGCCTTACCCAATGGCTGATTTATCCTTATGATCCCCAGCTCTGATCCTGCAATCTCCTTGCTCTGGCATCTTCTTTGGCTCCCCCTTGCCACCCTAATGGACTCTCCCTAGACTGGCATTAGGATTCTCATGACTTGGACCAAAACCCCTGATTTCACCACCCCCTCCTCACACAGGACTGTGAGGACCGCAAAGGTGTCAGCCCCATTTGGCATTTGCAAGTCTCTGTCTCCAAACATGCTGCCCCCCCTACCTAGAATGCCGTCTTTTCTCCCTCCCATACATGTTTGTTGAAAATCCTGCACCTTTGGGAGGCTGAGGTGAGTGGATTGCCTGAGCCCGCGGGTTCGAGACCCGCCTGGGCAGCGAGACCTCATCTCTACAATAAATCAAAAAATCAGCCGGGCGTGGTAGTGCATGCCTGTAATTCCGGCTACTTGGAAGGCTGAGGCGGAAGGATCGCCGGAGCCCAGCAGGTCGAGGCTGTGGTGGCCAGAGCGGCCACTGTACTCCAATCTGGGCGACAGAGTGAGACTCCAACTCAAAAAAAAAAAAAAAAAAGAAATTTTCATCTTAAAGACCTAGTTTAAATGCCATTTACTCTTCCTCTATCCCTTACTATGTGAGACTTTCAAAGACTGGTGTGCCCCCAGATTAATTCTCTTTAGAATTCATCTCTGCCTTCTCAGATCTCAGCTGGTGCTCTCTCTGTATCTCTGTGAGAGCACTTATCCTGTTCAGATTTGACTTTATAGCTGCCTGTGGTCCCTGTCTGGTTCCTTCCCTAGACAGTAAGCTCCCAGAGAGCAGAGACTATATCTCGATTGAATTAGTGCCCCCTTAAGGGGAATTTGACACATGGTAGGTGCCCAGACATGTTTGATAAATTGAATTCAAATGTATAGCACTTTAGTCACCCCATGTTGCAGAAAAACAACACACACACACACACACACACACACACACACACATACACACACACACCGGGGAGTGTCAGCATGCAAACCACACAGATCACAGTGTCCAGCACATTTCAGGATAATCAGTTTATCTGATAGATCATTACAAACCTTCCAGAGTTTGAGAAAGCACTTATGTCTTTTCAGGAGAGACGTGCAGGTCTAGAGTTGCTCTTGAACCTACCATTCAGGGAGAAAACTGGGGCAAACTTTCATGCTGGGGTGACTTCCTTTTGGCTGCTGTTCCTGAGAGGACCAGTCTTGCTGAAGGTCAGTTATGAACTGTGAGTGTAAGAATGCTGTCTTCTTTCAATTCTGCCCAATCTGCAGGAGTTTCTATAGGAGATGAGAAAAGGACACTACAAAATCATAGCACTTTCGAGCTGAATCTATCTACTGCAGCCTTTCAATTTATGGTTAAAGAAACAAGAACAATTGAGCTCGATAGAGGCGAAGTGACTCAGCCAAGCCACACAGGTGGCCAGTGAAAAGCAGGATTGACACAGATCCAGGCTTCAAGCACTTCCTCTTTATTATGAGCTGAAAGTTTGTGCCCCCCCAACCCGCGCAAATTCATTTGTTGAAATCGAATCCCCATTGTAATGGTATTAGGAGGTGGGGACTTCGGGTGGCGACTAGTTTGTGAGGGTGGAGCCCTTGTGAATGGAATTACTGACCCTATAAGAAGAGACATGAGGTGATGAGCTCTCCTCTTCACCATGGGAGAAGGCAACAAGCAGGTGGCCGTCTGTAAACCAGGAAGAGAGTCTTCACCAAGAACCCAACCATGAGGGCATCCTGGTCTCAGACTTCCAGCTTTCAGAACTATAAGAAATAAATATTTGGGCCTCAGCCCAAGATCCTGCATCTGCCACGATGTTGATGCTCAAGAAGAACTGGATTGCCATGTATGAACTCCTTTTTAAGGAGGGAGTGATGGTGGCCAAGAAAGATGTCTATATGTCAAAGCACCTAGAGCTGGCCAAAAGAATGTGCCCAAACTTCACACCATGTAGGCCATGCACTCTTTCAAGTCTTGAAGCTACATGAAAAAAATAGTTTGCCTGGAGACATTTCTACTGATACCTTACCAGCAAGAGTATCCAGTATCTACGTGATTATCTCCACCTAACCCCTGAGATGCCAGCCACCCTATGCCGCCGCTCTCTCAAGACTGGCAAACCTCGGCCCAAAAGTATGGAGGGTGAGTGACCTGCAAGACTCACAAGAGGGGAAACCAACAGAGTTGCCTACAGGTTGACTTCGGCAGTTTTGGGTGCCCCAGGACCTCCTGTGGGTCCCTCAGCTTTGATATCACCCAGTTCCTCACTCCCTTATGTCATATGAATTCTATCATCTGGTTTTCTTCCCTGTAAGTAAAAGGGAACATACACATATCCTAAGACCCATAATTCCACTCCTGGAAATACCCAACAGAACTGCATATGTATGTTCACCAGAAAATATATGAATATCAGCTGTATGCATAATTGCCCCAAACTGGAAACTGCTCAAATGTCCATCAGTAGCAAAATGGATATATACACTGTGTTGCATTTGCTCAATGCAATTCTAAACAACAACAAAAATAAATGAACTATAATTGTATGAAACAAAGTTAATGTCTCACAAACATATTGTTGAGCAAAAATAGCCAGACACAAAAGAGAGAAAACCATATGATTCCATTTATATAATATTAAATGTAGGCAAAACTAATCTATGGTTAGGATCGTGGTTATCCTATAACCCTAAGGGGAAGGGTGATTGATGTGAGCACAAGGAGGCCCTCTGGGATTCAAGTATGTTTTGTTTCTTAATTTAAGTGCTAGTTATATGGGAGCATTCACCTTGTGAAAAATACCTGGTAGCCCAGGTCCTCATTAACCATTTCCTAACCAGCCTCCCAGCCTTTCTGTTCCTCCCTACTCTGATAAATTGTTCGCTTTATTAAAATGATCTTCCCAGAACCTAAATCTGATCAGGTCTTCTTGTTCCCTCTTACAAATCTTTCCATGACTCCACATTGCTTAGGTTTTCAAACCCTAATGGGCATAAGAAATACCAAGAGAGCTGTTCTACTAGTTATTGATTACCGTGTAAAAAAATCACTTCAAAACTTAGTGGCTTAAATCAACACACATTTATGATCCTAAAGTTCCTGTAGGTCAGGAACCTGGGTAAGACTTAGCTGAGTCTTCAGCTTCATGGTCTATTACAAGGTTGCAGTCAAGGTATTCATCTAAGGGCTGTGTTCTCATCTGAAGGCTTGATTGGAGAAGGATTCACTTTCATACTCCCAAAGTGTTTTTTGGCAACATTGAGTTTCTCATGGGCTATCGAACTTAGAGTCTCGGTTTTTCACTGGCTATTGGTATGAGGCCACACTTAGTTCATCAAAGCATGCAAACCAAGAAGGCAATAGAGAGAGTCAACTAAAGAGACAATAGTTACAATCTTTGGTAACCTAGTCATGCAGGTTTACATTTCAGGATCATTGTTGTATTCTATTGGTTATAATCAAGTTACCATCTCCAGCCTATATTCAATGGAGGGAATTACACGAGCACATGAATACTAACAGGTGGGATCATTGTAGGCTGGTGTGTTGAATTGTGTCCTCCAAAAAGATATACTGAAGTCCTAACTCCCAGTACCTGTGAATGTGACCTTTGGACCTTTTACTATCAGAAGCTAGGAGAGAGATATTCTTCTCTAGAATAGACTCTTCTTCAGAAACCCAGAGGAAGCATGGATTTGATTTTGGACATCTGGCCTCCAAAACTGAAACAACAAATGTTGGTTGTTTTAAGGGCCCTGTCCCCAAGTTTGAGGTATTTTGTTATAGTAACTGCAGGAAACAGATACAGGGACCATGCTAGAAGTCAGCCTACCATAACTAGCAAAAATTGCATATTCCTGAACCCATGCTTCCACCATCACCACAATACAACATGATGGGCTTAGCAGAGACCTACTGATTTCAATGTGGGAAGTCAAGGACCCATATGAGGGAAACAGTCACTTTGACCAGGCTCTGCCTCTTCCTCCAGCTCTCTGCACCTTCCTCATCAGAACCTCTACGGCCATGCCCTGGCATTTCCTCTGTCTCTTTGTCTGTCTCCCTTCCCTACCTGATAACAGGAGACTCTCTAAAGTTGCTCAGCCATTGGCATATGATCTGGAGGAAGCTATAGTTGCTCCATGCCTGGAAGTCTTTGGGAGTTGTGTTGGTTTATACTGGATGACCATTGACTGTGCTGACTGTGCTAATTGTGCCACATTCACGAGGCAGAAGAGAAGTGACAGTTCAGGAAGTCTGGCTCATTCCTCAGCCACTAAGGAAGAAGCAAAGAATCAAAGAACACTGGAGTTAGAAGGGAGGCATCCCGGACAACCACTCTACATGGGCCAAGGGGACGGGCTTTGCTCTTGGGGAGCCCAGTTCTGATGTGGCTTGCATGACTCCACCAAGGGCTGTGAGGCTAAGCTTCCCCTATGCTGTGGGGAGAGAATTTCCCACACACAGGAGTCTGAGTCAATAGCCCTGGCCTCCCTCACACCTGCAGCATGAGGAACTACGTGGGGAGCATGGAGGGATCCCCAGCTGGGTCACTGGACCAGGTCTATGGGCTTCTCAAGATAGGGGGCACTGTGCAAGGTGGCTGGGAGGTAGATACTTTTATAGCAACTTTATTCATATACCATTAATAAATGACACCATCCACCCATTTAAAGCATGAAATTCAGTGGTTTTTAGTATAGTCACAGAGTTTGACTACCATCATCATAACCAATTTTAGAACATTTTCATCTCCCCCCAAAAGAAATGCCATCACTCCTCAATTCCTTCATCCCTCCAGTGTCAGGCAACCACTTATCTCCTTTCTGTCTCTATAAGTTGCTTATTCTGGGCATTTCACATAAATGAAGTTACACCATATGTAGTCCTTTATGACTGGCTTATTGCACTTAGTGCAATTCCTCAAAGGCACATCCATGTGGTGGTAAGTATCAATACTGCATTCCTTTTTATCGCTGAGTAGTATCCCAGTTTTCTTTATCCATTCATGGAATGGGGAAGCACCTTAGGATAAGAATCTCCTTGGAACTTGATGACTATAAAATAGATTTTTATCTGTAAGCCAGATATGCCATGCCTCTGCTTAAAAACTCTGCCATGGAAATACTTTGCCTAATGACATGGATGAATTGCACAGATGTGTTGAATCACAGAAGCTAGAATCAGAAAAAGTATATATTCAACTAGTCATGGCATCTCGCTCCTATAAACCCAACACTTTGGGAAGCCGAGGCTGGAAGACAGCTTGAGCCTAGAAGTTTGAGATCAACTTTGGCATGATAGCAAGAGCTCATCTCTATAAAAATAAGTGAATAAAAAAGCTGGGCATGGTGGTGTGCATGTGTGGTCCCAGCTCCTCTGAAGGCTGAGGTGGAAGGATTGCTGAGCCCAGGAGGTTGAGACTGCGCTAAGCCATGATCTTGCCACTGCCCTCCAACCTGGGCAACAGAGTGAGATCCCAACTCAAAAAAAAAAAATTATAATAATAATAAATTTTTTAAAATAAAAAGAGTACACACTGAATGTTGTTATTTATGTAAACTTCTAGAACCAGGAAGAGTGATCTTTAATGATCAAATCAAATTGGTGGACTCTTGGGGGGCGAATTGGAGGAATTGATTGCAAAGAGCCAGGAGAGAACTTTTGGAGGAGAATGTGGAAATTGATAATCAGGTGTATTCATTTGTCAAAGTTCATCAAACCATGTCCTCAAAATGTGTGAATTTCATTGGATAATAACTTATACTTTAAAAGCTTATTTAAGGCCAGACTTGGTGGCTCAGTCTGTAATCCCAGCATTTTGGGAAGCCGAGGTGAGTGGATTGCCCGAACTTGCGGGTTCGAGACCCACCCAGGCTACTTGGCGAGACCTCATCTCTACAATAAATTTTAAAAAATTAGCCGGGCATGGTAGCGTGCGCCTGTAGTTTCGACTACTTGGAAGGCTGAGGCAGAAGGATCGCCGGAGCCCAGCAGGTGAGGTGACCAGGAGCGTGCCACTGCACTCCAGTGTGGGTGACAGAGTGAGACTCCAACTCAAAAAATAAAAATAAAAGTTGATTTAAAAAATAAAACTATTGTGTGCTGGTCTATTGTTCTACTCAGAATAAAAACAGACTTCCTACCAGAGCCTCCAGAGTCCTATGTGGCTGGCCTCTCTTATCTTGTCATCGTTTCTATAATACTCCTGTTTGTGGGTCACACCTCCTTACAGTTCCTACCTTAAGCGTTTTTTTTTTTTCTTCTGTCACCTAGGCTGGGGGCGTGCAGTGGTGTGATCATAGCTCATTGTAACCCTGAATTCCTGTCTCAGCATCCCTACCAAGTACCTGGGGATACAGGTGTGCACCACCACACCTTGCTAATTTTTTTACGTTTATTTTGTAGAGACAGGACCTCACAATGTTGCCCAGGCCGGCCCTGAACTCCTGACCTCAAGCAATTTTTCTGCTTTGGCCTCCCAAAGTACTGGAATTGAAGGCGTGAGTCACAGCTCTCAGCACTACCTTAAGCCTTTTGTCAAGTACTTTCTTCCGCCTAGAACACTTATCCTAACACCTCGCCTCCTCAGTCTTTACTCAAACCTCACCATCTTTTTTTTTAATAACTGAGTGAATGCTTTTTATTTATTTATTTTAAAGATGTGGGGTACAATTCAGAATTAGGTAAGTGGTCACTGTACAGGTAAAGTTTAGGTTTCCCTTTGGTCCCTACTTCACCCGGTTTGAGAGCAGGTACCCTTATTGATGCTATGTGTTCCCCTCCCCTGACAGCATCTCACTACTGCCAAACCCTTTCTTATAGTATTGTGATAAATGTTCAGGGTCCGTTTATATGTGAGAACATGTGGTACTCAGCTCTGTTTCTGCGATAAATCACTGAGTATGATAAACTCTAAATCCATCCAAGTTGCTACGAAGTCCATAATTTTGTCCTTCTTTATGGCTGCATGATATTTCATCATGTATATGTACCATTTAAATTCAGTCCACTTTCAATGGGTAACATGGTTGGCTCCATGCTTTTGCTATTGTGAATAATGGTCAATAAACATGCGTGTGTGGGTATCTTTTTTATAGAGTGATTTGAGTTCCTCCAGGTATATTCCCAGAAGAACTGCTGGGTCATATGGAAGGTCAATTTTTAGATCTTTTAGGAATCATCACACTGTTTACCACAGAGACTGTTTTAGTTCCATTCCCACCAACAGTGTGGAAGCATTCTCGTGGAAAGCATTCCCTTTTCTCCACATTCTCTCCAGCATCTATTTTTTATTGACACTGGTCATCCTGACTGGAGTTAGGTGGTATCTCAGTGTTAACCTCACCTTCTTAATGAGGCTTCGCTTGACCACCTGATTTAATACTACAACAACCTTCCTACTCCAGCATTCCTATTCTGTTTTAAGTTTTCCCCCACAACACCCATCACACCCTAACACACTTTATAATGTTCCTGTTCCCTCCACTAGAATGTAAGCTCCCTGAGGGCAGAGATCTTTGAGTTGTTCACTGAAGTATCCCAAGTGACTGGATTGTGCCCGGTACGTGTTAGGTGCTCAACAAACCCTTGTGGATTACAGTACACTGTAGTGATGTTCTTGGTATTGAGCAGAATTTGTTTTGGAAATTCCAGCCCATCTCAGCAATGTAAGAGAAACCAAAGAAGAATATCTGTGCCCACAATGGTGCCCTTGTGCAACGCTGGGGGCAGCAGCCTTCTTTGAGTTGAGGTGAGAACACCAGAGTTTTTAGAGAGCAAGAATTGAAAGAAAGAACGGACCCCAAGAATGAATTCAGGGAACTCATAGAGTCTTTTCCACAAGAATCTTCTTCCTGCAGGCATGGTGGCTCAAGCCTGTAACCCCAGCACTTTGGGAAGCTGAGGCGAGAGGATTGCCTGAGTCCAGGGGTTCAAGACCAGCCTCGGCAACTTGGCGAGACCTCGTCTCTACAATAAGTTAAAAAATTAGCCGGCCGTGGTAGCACACGCCTATGGTTCCAGCTAATTGGAAGGCTGAGGTGGAAGGATCTCCTGAGTCCAGCAGGTCGAGGCTATAGTGTCCATGAGCATGCTACTGCACTCTAGCCTGGGTGACAGAGTGAGACTCTGACTCCAAGAAAAAAAAAGAATCTTTTTCCAAGACACGAAACCTGCCCTGCTTTGCTCATAATGGATTATTATAGATGCATCGCATTGTTACTCAGATAAGGAGGCCAGGACACAGAGTATCTCAGGGTCTTGTCAAAGGCCACAGCAAATGAACAGCCAAAGCCCACAAAACATCTGGACACTTCCAGACAGTATGATTGGATGGAACAAAATGCAAGAAATCTGTGCTTGTTTTCCCCTACTGAGAATTCTGAGGATAGAGGACAACCTACAAATAATTTTTTTTTTTGAGTCGGAGTCTCAGTCTGTTGCCCAGGCTGGAGTGCAGTGGCATGCTCACAGACACTGTAGTCTCGACCTGCTGGGCCCAGGCGATCCTTCCACCTCAGTCTTCCAAGTAGTTGGAACTATAGTCGTGTGCCACCATGCCCAGCTAATTTTTTGGTTTATTGTAAAGACGAGGTCTCGCCAAGTTGCCCAGGCTGGTCTCAAACTCGTGGGCTCAGGCAATCCTCTTGCTTCAGACTCCAAAAGTGCTGGGATTATAGGCATGAGCCACCGTGCCTGGTCAACCTGCCAATAATTACATGTGAAAGATTCTTAGTTGGAGTAGAAAGACTTTTGAAAAAGATAAGAGAACCAGGAAGAGAAAGAAGGATGTGGGAGAGGCAGCTCACTCCCTGATAATCGAGTAAGGCCTCCTTGAAGCAAAGGAACAAGTCTTTGAGTATCTCTTCGCTGTAGGACTGTGTTAACTTACTCAGGGAACCCCTACAAGAACAGACTTCTGGGCCAGACGCAGTGGCTCACACCTGTAATCTCAGCACTTTGGGAGGCCGACAGGAAGATTGCTTGAGGCCAGGAGTTGGAGACCAGTCTAGGCAACATAGCGAGACCTCATCTCTACAAAAAGTAAGTAAGTAAGTAAGTAAAGAAATAAATAGCTGGATGTGGTGGTGCATGCTTGTAGTCCCAGCTACTTGGGAATCTGAGGCAGGAAAACTGCTTGAGCCCAGGAGGTCAGATCAAAGCTGCAGTGAGATGCGATTGTGCCACTGCCCTCCAGCTTGGGTGACAGAGTGAGATCCTGACTCAAAAAAGAAAAGAAAAGAAAAGGAACAGATTTTTGGCCTGTGGGCTCATGTTGAAGAATGGATAACAAGAGCACCAATAACCAGTACTTACAGAGCACTTAATGTATGCCATCACTGTCCTTATAACAGCCCCATGAGGCTGAATGTGTTTTATTACTCTCTCCAGCTCCTTTCTGTCATACTCTGTGTCTCAGTTTACTAATCTGTCAAGTAGGAATGAATAACAACAGCACCCACCTCACCAGGTTATAACGGCCGGCTTGTAATGAGGCCTTGGTGACTGTTAGCTAATATTATCTCTACATAATTATTACCCTTACTGTCAGAAAAGGGTTAGACATTCAATCACTCCAAGACATTGTAAGTCAGGATACATGTGTGACCAAGAACAGCATGGCTAGGGCCCATCTCTGAGGGCAGTGCATTTTCTCAGGGTCACAGTCATTAGCCAGAGGTAGGGGTCATTGGCAGAATTCCTGGTGGCATCAGAAAAGACCAGAGAGAACTTTCCAGGAAAGAGGGCCAGAGCACGTGTAGCCTGGGATACAGTTTCCCCAGGATCACAGTTCCAGGTTTTTGTCCAAATCAAGATCCTGCTGGTCAGGAGAGCTGCGTGATAAAATGGAAGCATCAGGACTGCGGCAGACCACGGTCATGTTAACTCTGGGGGCCTCCAGCCTGGGAGCTTTGCAGCTTTGCAGCTTTGGCTAAAAGCCTAAACTGTCTCCTCCTTCTCCATGGAGAAGCAGGCGGGCTGTCTCAGGAAGCTGTTCCGAGGAGAACCCCGGTCTGGCTATGGAAGGAAGCAGCCTTCTCTTAGGCAAAGTATTGGAGAATATGAAACACTCCCCTCCCTTGGGTAAAACCCTACTTACTGACTTGTAGGTGTGCATAAGTACACATGTGCTTTGAGTGTGTGAGGGCATGGGCAGGTTCATGCTTCACATGAGCATACCATGTGAAGCACGCCTTTGCCAGGCCTCATTCTTTTGGGTGAAAGTTGGGTGTTGATTACCAGGGTTCGCCAGGCTCCTGCTGCCTCTTATGGCCTCTTGTCCCAAGGACAAGTGGCTGCAGACTCACTCCCACAGCCCATCTGCCTTGAATTCTCCAGGGAAAGTCCCTCCCAGGGTCCTATCCCTGGAGCTCCTTTAGGTTTTGTAAAATGCATCATCAAAAGACCTCACATTTTCATTAAGATCTTTAAAAACTGCTTCGGGGTAGGATCAGGCTATCTGAAGGAGCCTAATCCAGTGGGCCAAACCTCTGCGAGGGAACTGTGAATTAATTCAGCATTCATTCATTCACGTCTTATGGCATTCAGACGTTAACACAAATAATTCCTGAGCACCCACTGGTTAGCTGACTGTATCGAGTATGGGAAAGACGAATAGAGCAGCTTCCTCTCTTCCCCACGACCTTCTTGGAGCCGGCAGAGCCTGCAGTCCAGGACCGGCACCCTAAGGTGAAGGCTGCAAGCCAGAGCAGAGGCAGGAAAGGAGAGTCAGAGACAGGAGGGGCCACTTTCTGCGGTGGCCAGGTAAGGAGCAGCAGAGTTCTGAAGGCGACTTTTTACGCCCTGCTTCTCTTGGAGTCGGGGCGGGGGGAGCTTTAGTTGGCTAACCTCGGCCAGAAAAAAGTAAGACCGCACTGGCTTTTTAAAAGCTCCGCGCTGGACCCCTGGTTTCTCCAGCGGAGCCCGCAGGCATGGTTGAGAGGATGCCCCACAGAGGGCGCCGTGTGTCCGGCTTTGGAGGGAGTCGCCCGCGCAAGGGAGCGGAGGCAACGCCCCTCTGGGAGGGCGAGTGGCCCCGCTGGGGGCCGGACGCCCTCCAGCTTCCTCGGAGCCGAAGGGACTAGACTCTCTGTATCCCGCTGTGTAAGCCCAGCATCCCTGAAACGGAGGATGCTGACACCCGAAGAGCTCCCCTCCCGCAACACATACGCGCACACATGCCAAGCGCACCTGCGCGCTCCCCGGGAATAGAGTCACCGGGAGAACTCGGGGCGACAAAGGAAGAGCGAGCCTCGGGTAGCCCATGGCAAGAGGGGGTGGGGTGGGGTGGGGGGGGAGGCGGTCCCGGACTCCCCTGCCAGCCCACCCCGGCCCTTCCCCGTCCGGATCTAGTACTGGAGTTGGGATCCACCAGGTGTCCATCCCCCCAGACAGAACTCGCAGCTCTTTGGGCGACGTCTGCCGGGAGCTTCTTTTTCGAGGGAAAGGCGCTTTTCCACTGGTCTCCGCTTAAAGACGGCTTCTGTGCATCAGAACTTGGGCCAACTTGCCACGCGCCCTCCCGCGCGGCAGGCTCCCACGGCGCGCACACGCACACGCACGCAGGGGCTTCCCCGCGCGCACTGGGCCGCTTGGCAGGCGGTGCTCACCAACCCGCATAGACCTACGTGCATTGAGCTCTTTCTGCGGTGGGGGAGTAATGACCTCTGGGTGTCCAGCTGGGTGACCTGGGCCTCGTCTCCTCCTGTCCCAGCGCCTGCCTCTCCACCTGTGAAATCCGAGTGTGAGATCCATCCTGCGAGGTCGAGTCTTGGGGCTGTGGTTCGTTTCAACTCAGAGTTTGGATGGAGCCGCGTTCTGCACTCTAGTAATGCCTTGTAGCAAAATCAAAGGAGTAATGATGGCGATGATATTGTTTACAGAAGCGCTATTTACAACGCTTCCAGGTGCCCAAAGCCAAAGTAGGGTTCACTGCCCTCGATTAATATTTTCGGGGGAGACATTGAATGCACCCGTCGGGATTTAGTGGGGCAGGCTCGAACGCCCCAAGACCGAAAAATAAAATAGACTTACTTCTCAACTGGAGACCCCAAACGGTCTCGTCTGCCCACGCAGGGCGGCCTTGAATGAGGCGAGGCTCGCCGTAAGGATAAAGAGAGAGAGAGAAAGCCCTGAGGAGGAAGGAACCACAAAAAGACCTCGGGTGTGCAGCGGGGGAGTGAGGCCAGTTTGTCACCTTTCTTTATCCAGGGAACTGTCTCTCGGGAAAGGGCCACACAAACAATGCCCATTCACTTGATGCTTAAATCTAGAGCCTGAAGCGCCTGATTCGTGGGCTTCTCGTGCGACCCGGGAGCTGTTTTGAAAGTCAATGGAGTCAAGTGACCTTCCACTCAGTTGTTCCCCAGAGGCCCAGTGTGGTTCTCGAGGGACCTGGCGGCCGCCGAGACGTTCCGCGGGTGCCTGAGCGGCCGCGGCCCAGAAAGTTACACCGCTGCGCCTTCGATTCACCTTTGCCCCTATTAACGGGTCCAAACGCTTGCCAGAGAGACTTCCTGGGAGCAGGTTCTGCCTTCGGGGTGGATCCGCGAGCCTTGGGCACGGGCGGCCGGAGGAGAGGCGGCCCTTCCAAGCGCAGCCGTCGGTGCGCGGACGCGGCTGCCCCAGCAGCCTCGGCGAGTCCGCGCGCACCCGCGGAGACGCGCACCCGCTCCCGCTCCCGGGGGAAGGCTCACGCTTCACCTTTCCGGGGCCAAGGGCCAAGGCCACGCGGATTCCCGCGTCCGCAGACGCCGTGCGCGGACTGGCCCCCTAATCCCCTTCCCATCGGCTAGACG
>NW_007055749.1:170617-171158 GCF_000164805.1 Carlito syrichta | reverse complement strand
GGCGGCGGCGGCGACGCCGGGCGCGGAGGACTGGAAGAAGGGCGCCGAGAGCCCGGAGAAGAAACCCGCGTGCCGCAAGAAGAAGACGCGCACCGTGTTCTCGCGCAGCCAGGTCTTCCAGCTCGAGTCCACCTTCGACATGAAGCGCTACCTGAGCAGCTCGGAGCGCGCGGGCCTGGCCGCGTCCCTGCACCTCACCGAGACGCAGGTCAAGATCTGGTTCCAGAACCGCCGCAACAAGTGGAAGCGGCAGCTGGCGGCGGAGCTGGAGGCCGCCAACCTGAGCCACGCCGCGGCGCAGCGCATCGTGCGGGTGCCCATCCTGTACCACGAGAACTCGGCGGCCGAGGGCGCGGCGGCCGCGGCCGCGGCGGCCCCGGTGCCGGTCAGCCAGCCCCTGCTCACCTTCCCGCACCCCGTCTACTACTCGCACCCGGTGGTCTCGTCCGTGCCGCTGCTGAGGCCGGTCTGAGGCCGGCGGGGGGTGGGCGAGGGAGCGCCCGCCCGGCCTCCCGCCCCTCCCGGACCCCGGAGGAGACGG
>NW_007055749.1:160416-170086 GCF_000164805.1 Carlito syrichta | reverse complement strand
TTTCGTGCAATTCATCCCTGGGGGATCCGAGGCGCTTCCCCTCTTTGGGTTTGCGGCTTGTGTTTAGAGAAGGCAGGGGAAAAGACGGCGTTCTCGGGTCAAATGATTCTGCCGAAAGTTTGTCTCGTCAAGCGTGCGGCCCTCTCTCCAGATGTGCGTTGCGCTGTGGCTTTCTGGTGTCACTGTCAGCCAAGGAAAACAAGCGCGAGACTCGAAGCCCTCTCGTTTGTTCCTTTTCTGCAGAACTGTTTTCAGAATCCGGGGAGAGAGAGAGAGAGAGAGAGAGAGAATTCACATGGTAGTCCCTTGATTTCTGGATTTCCGGGCGGGGTTCTTCCTCCTAGCCTCAATCAGTTTTCCTCCTTAATTTTCAGAATCCGAGCGGCAATCTCGTGAGAGTCCCAACTCGGGCCGCTTTTCTCCCCGGGGGAGGTCTGTCGCAATTAACCTCTTCATCTGTCTCACTTTGTGACCCAAGAATTCGCCAATTTAAGTGTTTAAAGGGAAACAAGACAGTCAAGCCGTCGAAACTCTAGCTGTTGAAACAGCCCCACATTCCGGCCTGGTTTAAGTGGTCTTATTTATTAGTAGCGTTTATTTTGGGCATTTCACTTAGTAAATTATGATTACTATTACTGCTATTACTTTGTCCTCTGTTTTGAGAGAGTGATTTCAGTCTTTTTGGAAAACAGTATCGTTTGTCCTCTCCCCTTTACCTTTTTGTTCTGCAGTAACTTGTATTTTGACCTGTGCAATATTGTACACGATTTTCTGAGAGCGATGTTTCCTCCTCCACCGAGGAAAACAGGCCTTTTCGCTGTATGATCATGGTCATTTGTTTCAAAAGAAAAACAATATTAGGCAGGGGAAGGGGGGGAGGAAGGGGACAAGCACAGGCAGCGATGCTCAAAGGAGTGAGTTAGGTATACTGGAGCGCTTTAAGTGAAGGACAATCAATTTAGGATAATTTTAACTTATTTGATAAATGTACAGATTCCTTGTAAAGTTCACCCTCAACCCGGCAGGGCCCCGGCTCTGTCACCAAATCTGTTTTCTTTCTGCCGGCTACACCTGTTGTTCTGCGGTAGTTTGTTTCCCCTCGTCTCCCTCACCTCTGCCCGGGTTCAGTCCCTTTTTAAGAAAAGGGGGGTGGGGGAAGCCCACAAAATATTGTTACATTTAATGTTGTCGTGAAATTGAATTAATTAAAAAGAAAAGCGAAGCCTTTCGTGTTGCCAGAGTGTGTAACTTGGGACGACTTGTCCCCACCCCGAGCAGGTGTCCCCCAAACTCTTGTCTGTCTCGCTGGCAAAGTCCGACCTGGACGCACGTCCCGATAATCCGGGAGGCAGCGGAGACAGAGGCGGCTTTGTTCACGACCAGGGGCGCTCTCTCTCCAGTGTCTTCCGTGGCTTGAAAGGCCCAGGGAGCAGGGAAGAATGTGGGGCGGAAGGGGCGAGGACCTAGGCTTATGTGGTGTGCGACATGGAGCAAAGCGACAGCCTCGAGAGGCGAAATACCGGACAGCTGGTATTTCGGAGCGCCGAGGGGCAGCCTCGCATGCCGTTCCACGGGTCATTCGAGAGCCGAGAGCTTCTGGACGGGGCATCTCTGAGCAGTCGCCAACCGGTTAGGACCGTGGTGGGCTGCGGTGCCCCGGTGGTGGTGGAGGGACCCAGGGAATGAGTTCAGAGTTCAGCGGCGGCGGGAGGCCGATCGTCAAGTCCGGGTGGGAGAGGCTGGACCGGGAGAGGACGGCCCCGGAGAGGCCAAGCAGCTCGCGGGAGCGCAGCTCGCACTTCCAGGGGAGGGAGGCCTCCGCAGGGCTCGCGGGGCTGCAGCTCCCGGGGTGGCTTCGGCGTGGCCGCTGTCCTGACGCGTCACCCGGCCGCGGCAGCGGCCACAGAAAGGACCTCGCCCCCGTCCTGCCAGGGTCTTCTCTGTCCGCTGGCCCAGCACCTCGAGGGCGGCGTCTCTAGATTGTGGGTCCCCGTTCTGGCCGCGACTCCGAGAAGCGCAGCCCTCTCTGCGCCCTGGGCGCCGGGCCACCGCGCTCTCGGCCGGCAGCCTGCGGAGGCACCGCGCGCCAGGGCCGTCCGAAGGGCGGGTCTGCGGGACAGAAGCCGGTGCCTGGGTGTCCCTCGCCAGCCGGCCGGTCTGCCTCTGAGCTCTGGGGGTCCTCACGCAAACTCCTGGCGGGGCTCGTTGGAAGCTGGGGAGGCGAAAAGGGGAAGATGAGGGACCGGGAGGCTGACAAGATTCTGGAGAGCCAGCCACAGAATGCGACCGCTGGGGAGCGCCTGCACGCGCTCCCGACCTCTCCAGTGCGTTGCTCGGCTGCTCAAATTCATCCGACACAATTGATTCTACCGTGGCCGAAACGTCCAGTATCGTTTCCTGTTCATGGAAAACTGCCCCCCAAATAAATTGGCATGCGTATTTATGGCAGATTTTTAGCCTGGACCCCAGTGAAGATATATCTCCCTTTATTTCCCTCTGGTTTGGAATAAAAACGAGGGCATGTGTCATAAATGAAAAATAAACAGAAATTCTGGGTCACAATATGTTGTTCTTTGTGTCACCTACAAACACAGTGATGCCTTTTACTGTTGGCAATACTAACCGCGGGACAAGCCAATAACAGCTCATTAAAAATAATGTTGCAATAGCAAACACGTTCTTAGATTTTACAGCCAGAACACGATGTTATCAGACGCCAAGAAAATACTTCTTTATTTGTGGTTGGATTCTAAAAAACGGTTCTTGACTGACCCGGTCTTTACAAAGTCGAGAAATAACTGGTTCTCCACAAGCACAGTTTATTCTGTCTCCTGCTCCCCGTGGCCTCCCTTGCCCTGCCGTTGGGGAGTCCTGCTGCCCTGGCCTGCACGTGCCTCCCCGGAGCCATGATGTGCACCCTGGGGGAGGGGAGGGGCTGACTTGGCTGGGAACCGTTGACTGCCAGAGCCTAGAAGCCGGCCCAGGCGGGAAATGTCCGTCTCCCTCCTTTCGGGCCTCCTGGTATTTCTTGCAGTGCAGGAGAAGGAGTTGAGCCAGGTTGCCAGGATGCAAAGCACAGCCGCTCTCCACTCTCTGGGAAAGTATCTCACGCTCCACTGCAAGTCTTTCTGAGGCCTCCGGTCAGGATAGGCCACGAAAGCACCTGCGGGGACTCTCATATCTCCAGAGTTGGCTGTCTTCTTCCCTCACCCAGGATCCACCGCCCATCGCAGCTGCCTCTGCAAAGATTGTCGGGAGTTACTACTGGAACCACTCGCCAAAAGGGGCCTTTGGGGGGAGAGGAGTGAAGGTACCTACACAAAATTCCTCCTGGACATTCTCTAGGGGAAGCCAGGGCATCCCATGTCCTCTGTCCCAGGACACTGAACCAACACTCCACATTTTATCCTTTCACCCCTCCGTTAGATTGTGCCATCCAGTCTCCTCTCCGCTTACCTTAACTTCAGATGCTTCCCCATCTGCACCCCCGATTAATCTTCAAGTCAGTGCGAGTGTCTTCAACTTTCAGGCTGAATCCTTTCTGCATCACCCGAACAGACACACATGCAAATACACAAGATACACTCACACTTGACCTAGACATTCACCACACACACGGGCGCACTTCTGTACCTAACCGCATCCTACCCACGGGTTCCTAGTATGCCCACTCCCAGATGTGTTTAGCATCGCCACTATTGCCAAGGCACAGACATAATCATTGCACACTTTGATAGGTGACCCTGGGCAGCTGGTTTTCTCCGATGGCCCCAAGCTAAGGCAAGCTGGGAAGATTCCTGGGAGGACTGCATATGGAGCGAGGTGACGTTCCCACTTCTGCTGCAGGAAGTCGAAGCATCTCCCGGGCAGGGATGCCTCGCGTTCCCTCCTCACAAGCCATCGAGGCGAAACTAGCGGAGCCCGCCGCTGCCCGCCCCCTCCCAGCATCTCCTCAAGCTTTATGGGCCGGGACCTTCCTCGGAGCCGGGTCCCCTCGGTACCGGGCTCTGCGGGCCTGAGCGCCGCGGAGCGCCTCCGGGTTCTGGGAGACCGCAGAGCCAGCGCGGGAACTGTTTCTGTTGGCAACACAGATGTATTTCTTTTATTTGGTAGTAAATAGACCAGGTGTATGTACATCAAACAACAGCAAGACAGATATAAACTGACCCCCCCACCTCCCCTGGGCGCTCATTCTGAGCCGGGACGCTCCCTCCACTGGCCCCCGGCGCGCCAGAGCCAGAGGCCACGCCGTGGGAACCCGAGAGCGCACGCCTCTTCTTGCCCGAGAGGCTGGAGGTAGAGCTGGGAGGAGAAGGAGGCGAAAAGATCGGTGGGGATTTATTTGCTTTCTCTTCTGTGGCTGCACCCTCGGCCAGCTGGGGCCTGGGAGATGGGGGTGAGGGCCGGAGCCGTGGGGACACGCGGGGGCTGCGCAGCCTGCAGCCTTCAAGCGCTTTAGTGAGGACTCCCTTGTGGGGCTGCCCGGGCCAGGCCACCGGCTCCCGCTTCTGCCTCTGAACTCCTCCCCGAGAGCCCCCGTGGTGGTGTCCGAGCTTTTGCTGGGCGCGGCCTTGCCCAACTCCAAGCTCTCGTTTCTCCTCACTTCCTCGAGTCGCCCCAGTGACCCAGCTACCGGGGGCCTCTTCCCCTTAGCGGTCCAAGCGTCGACGCCTCAAAGAGGCTCGGAAAAGACCCCTCTACTGGGCCACGCGCAACGAGGTCAGAGTGCAAGAACCAAGAGCCTCCTAGACGTTCCCGCTTGGGGTCCAAAGCGCCGTCAGGCAGACCCAGGGGACAACACCTGCCCGACACTTACACGTGGCCCCGCGGGAGCCGTCTGCAGCTCCTCCTCTCGGCTCCCGCCCACTCGCCGCTGGCCACCCCGCCTGGCCCGCAGGCCCTCCCCAGCCTTTGGTTGTGAGCGATCCCTGGCGCCCGGGCGTTCGCGTCTGGAAGTGTGCACGCAAGTGGGCGCACGTCTCAGAGTGCGGGGGCTGACGATGTTGACCTTGAGACCTGCACACAGTTGGGAAGAAGGGTGGTGGAAGACAGGAAAGAGCCGAGGGGATATCTAGGCCAGGTGTACTTTTGAGCACACCCTGGCGCCTGCCGCCGGGATCTTGGGTTGAGATTTGGACTGCACCTGTCTCCGGCATGTCCCCTTTGCGGAGGACCCGGAAATCGCATGGAGTGGGGAGCAGCGGCCGTGGTGGGGGATTGGGTCCTGGACGCAACACAACCGTAGTCTTCACTAGGGCCCAGTTCTACGTCTGGGATTCCCCCCACCCTTCCATCTCCAGGACCCCGTAGGAGCACCATTCGAGCGCCGGGACAGTTCCCAAGGCCCGAGGGGAGGGATGGCTGGAGACTGCAGCGTGTTCCCTCAGAGAACCCCTGGAGATGCACGCTGGTTGTACTCTCCCGAATTCCTTCCTTGGCTGCCGCTCCAGGCGATGCGTCCCCAGGGCCACTCTGCCCAAAATCTGCGTCGCTGGGGTTCCAGCAGGGTCCCTTCAGGTTGCAGTGGATGGAGAGGGATCCCGGCGGGGAGGGTAGAGCCAGCGAGAGAGCACACTGCGCCCATCACTGAGGCTGGAGCGGCGAGGTGGAGTCACCTGGTGTGGCTCACCCAAGCGCCAATGTCTTAAAGAAATATAAAGAATCCCCTTCTCTCCTGAGCTCCTTGGCCACCCTCTCCCCCCTTGGTGATGGAGTGCACGCATCAGATTTTCATCAAAGTTCTATTAAGTGAAACATAGGTTGCAGGGCACCCTTTGATTGAAACAGTTTAAATTTTAATTGTGTTTTTAATTTGACATATAGTTGCAGAAAGAAATGACACTGCGTCGCCAAGGGGCGGTCGATTTTCTTAATTTCTCCCAGAGGAATTGATGAGTCTATCAGGCCACTAGATTGGAAACCCATTAAAGCTCTCTGGTTAGGCTGTTAATTGGAACTTGATGGATGTGGGAGGGGGGGTGTCGGACTCGGCTATGCTGATCCAATCTTCATGACTTTCTGTTTTCCAATAAATTACACAATTCATTTTCCAGTCGCAGATTACATAAATTGTACACCTCTGGGGCTCTCTTTTTCAAAGAGGGAGCCCTTTTCCCCAAAAGCCTATTGCGAGATGTCATTTGCACCAAAGAACGAACAGCAGAGGCCCTTGAATGAAAATCGAAACATAATCAACGTTTATACTTAGAAAATTTATTGAGATCATTTTCTCTGGTATTTCCTTATTTTAAAGTTTGGACGCGCCATATATCATAATCCACTCGCGTGGGGGCGGGGGAGCCGACTGTGTTTAATATTTATCGAAGCTTGATTCCAAGATCAAACTTGTTTATGACTTCATCTGTCATTTTGGAGGGAGCCTTCTTCCACTATTACCGGGCTCAGCCAGCCTATTTCCCAACTGCTGCAGAGCAGAGAGGATCAATTTTTATTAGGCTCCTCGGCAAGTTTGCTCTGGGCCGCTTTAATATTGAGCAGTGGCATAATCTCAGGACCTAAACTTTAAGCGTTCTTTCAGTCTTGGAAAGTTTATCATTCCTTGGAACCCGGTTATGCCTGATTCCTAGGAGAAAAAGAGAGGGACTGATCCCAAAGACGCCAAGGGGCAGTCCTCCAAGGTGTCCAGGTGCCCTTCAGCTGGGTGGAGCGGGGAGGGGCGGAGCTACCCCAAGACTGTGAAGATGGGGTACCGTGTGCAGATAGTACTGAGTTAAAGGAGTTAGGGACGAGAAAGACGGAGTGTGGGTAATGGTTCCAGGAGGTGAGGATTCCTGGGAGCGAATTTTGCAGTTGCACTGGGCCCAGGAGAGGGCGTCTGCAGGGTCTCCGACAGGAGTCTTCCTGCCCAGGGCCCAACGTGAGAGAGTGGAGAGAGGGAGGGAGAGAGAGAGAGAGAGAGAGAGAGAGAGAGAAAGATGTACACACAAGTAGGAGCTCAGTGAACATTTGCTGGCTGAATGTGAGTGTGGGTAAGCGTTTATGGAAGTATGTGCATGTGTCTTATTGTACTGCACATCTGAAGATGTGAGGGTGTGGGAGCAGAGGAAGTGCCTCTGTGTATCTCGGACTCGATTAGGGGGATGGGCAGGTGGAATACAAGTCCAGATGGATCCTTTTGACTTCCTAAACTAGCCCTTGCGGGAGAAGAGGCGAGGTCTCAAGCCTTCTCAATGTCCTGGGTTAGAGTCCTCAAGCCAGGCTGCCAGGGTCGGTTCCCCAGTCTCTCCCTGCTCCCGGGAGCTGCTTCTTGAAGACCCATCTTAAATGGTCTCTGCCCTGACAGAGGTCAACTCCAAGGGCTCCCGCCCACCTGTATGACTTCCCCAGTCGTCCCAAGGTAGCGGGGTGGGCTGGCATCCTAGTCTTCCTCCAAACCCTACTCCAAGTTCAATGCCAGTGCCGGCTCCTCCTCTCACCTTCCTCCCAAGTGCCCGGTATTGGCGGTGGAACAAGTTCGAGCTTCAATCCTGCGTTCTCTGACTGGGCTAGTCACTCCCCACCCCCACCCCCCAGCTTCAGTTTCCTCACCTGTACATTGGGAAAAAAAAGATCTGTGTCACGTGTGTGCTGTGACCACGAAAGTGAAGAAAGGTGGGGGAGCTCCGAGCATGTTTCTGTACAAAGTATTTACTAGTTCAGAAAGGTTCAACCAACTCCACCGGACACCTGTTCCCGGGCTTTCTTCCCCAGCGGGGTGGCTGGCACTGCTCCCCGAGTTGGCCGGCCAATTCCCCTGGCCCTGGCCCTGGAGACAGCGCCCAGCTTGGGGTGTCTGCGAAAGGGTGCAGGTTAGTAAGATTCGGGAACCTTCTTTCTCCGAATCTCCCCTCTAGCCCCCTGCGGGAGCGCTCGGGGCCGGCTGCGATGTGGCCCCGGAGCTGCGCCGCCGCGCAGAGGAGGACGCGCAAATTGTATTTCAGCGCCAGGTCCTTCCGGGTTAATGAGCTGACACCATGATTAAAGCTGACCATTTGTAATGTGTCTCGACCCTGCTGCCGAGCCCTGAAGAGGTTAATGCGGTGACGGAGGCCGGCCCCTGCCCCTCGCCAGCCTCCCGGGCCGAGGCGCACAGCCCCTGGCCCCCGCCCCCTTGCCTGCCCCTGCCCCGGCTGCGCTGCCGACTCCTAATCAATTAGCCCATTAACGAGCCCTTCGAGGAGTTAAGTAGGGAGAGTTCTGCCACGGGCAGGGCCGCCGTCGGTAACTCACCGCGGCTAATGATATTATAAGCGCTTTACTTAATAACCCGGGCGCGGCGCGGGCCAGGAACTGCACCGTCATGGTGCAGAGTCTGGGCATTTGTGGGGACTGCTTCCAGAGTCTCCTCTCACTCTGGCTGCACTTGGGGGGCCTCCCAGAGAGAAGGCCTCCAGGATCTCTTGTCCGAGAGGTCTCGGAGGGAGGCTGCCGCCCGAGGGGCTGGGATTGCTGGAGTTCTTTGGGCCTTGTCTCACCTCTGTCTGCCTGAAACTTGGATAGACGGGTGTGGTCCCAAACCGCTTTGGCTGTGCCAGGCTGATTCTGGATCAGGTAACAGTGGACATGGGAATTAAAGGGGCAAGAGCCAAGGTTCAGAAGGGGGGAGGGGGGCGGGGCTGAGAGTTTGAGAGGGAACCACAATCATTGCTTCCTCTAGTTGGGAGTGAAGACACAGAAGCTCAATTTCTAAGTATCCTGGCCAAAGTCACCCAGCTGAGATTTGAATACACAATACTCAATTAAACACCTCCCCACCCCCGTCCATGTTACCACCTCCTTCCCTTCTCCTTCCTGGGAGCAAAGCGTCTATTTGTAATTCCGAGGTCTCCTGTATTTACCAGAAAAACAAAAAAAAGATTCACTTACGGCACGACCGGGCTGTGGGCTATTCGCCAGAGATTTGAGTACCTACTATGCGCTCCTAGAGCTTCTAGGCCTTCGGGCGCTTTCCCATCCCTACCTGAGCAATCTGAGAAGTTCTTTTCACCTATGAGGCTTTGAATGAGATCAGATTTGTCCAAGTTCACGCAGCGTGAAAACAGTGGTGCTGGGATTTGAACCGGGATCTCTAGACTAGAGATCTAGGGCTCCCTCCCTCCCTCTCCAAAGGCCCGAGGTGCCTTTGACAGGGATGAAGTCTGCAGGCGGGGAAGGACAGAAGTTGGCTGCTGCCAGGGCGCCCAGCCATGCTGGAGGAAGCGCGTCAGTCTGGACACGCATGCCTGTAACCCACCTCACCCCCAGGCGGGGGCTGCGGTCCCAGGAGTGGCCGCTCTGCCTGTCCGTCCGGGCTCCAAGGGGTGGACGGCTGGGAGAAGATCGTGGAGCAGCCTGCAGGAGCCCCTCCGAGGTGCAAGGACCCATCGCCCGCGGAGGCGTCGGGCCACTTCGGCTCGGGGCCACGCGTGGCCCCTATCTCCAGGGAGGGCCCGGGTTGGAGGGGTCCTAGCGCCACAGAGGCCACGAACCCGGGCTGGAATCGACGCTACGTACGGCCCTGGTGGCCCCTGGTGGGGCCCAGATGGTGCCCGCTGGGCCCGAGGGGCGCACGGGCGCCGCGTGTTGGGCCAGGGCTTTTTGAAATTTTCCGGGGCCGCTCCACCGCGCTGCGATTGGCCGCGTTTGGGTAACCTCTATGCAAATGAGGCCGCGCCGCCTCCGCGCCGACCGA
>NW_007055749.1:159622-160118 GCF_000164805.1 Carlito syrichta | reverse complement strand
CGCCGCGGGAGCCCGCTGGCGGGCCGGCCAGGAAGCGCAGCCTGTCCGTGTCCTCGGAGGAGGAGGAGCCGGACGACGGCTGGAAGGCGCCCGCCTGCTTCTGCCCAGACCCGCACGGCCCTAAGGAGCCGGGCTCCAAGCACCACCCTCCCATCCCTTTTCCTTGCCTGGGTAAGGATCGCACGTCGCGGGTCTGGAAGCGAGCGAGCGCGAGCGGAGGGAGGCTGAGCGCCCCGCCAAGACGCCCGCGCCGGCTGCCCTCCGGCCAGAGCTGGCTGCCGGGGGACTCGGGACCGAGGGGAGGGGGCGGGGAACACAAACCCGTGCGGCTCGGGCGTCCTGGGGAGGGATGGGTTGGCGAGAGAGGGGACCGGAGCGGTAAGGGCACTCGGCCGGAGGAATACACGGCTGTCCTCAATCTCTTTGCACGTGGGATACTTTCTCTCCGGACACGAGGTCTGCAAGTCGGGTCTGGGCGGCCTGTCTCTACCGCATT
>NW_007055749.1:157586-159602 GCF_000164805.1 Carlito syrichta | reverse complement strand
CCCCCGCTGTCTCTCCTCTTCGGAATGATTAGCACTCCAAGATGATTGACAAGGGTGCGTTTCGGCGATGGTTCCTCTTGACAACATCCGACGAAGGGGAGCCCCGCTTGTGATTTCCAAACCAACGATTTAATGATGCCGCCCTATAAAGCTGGGGGGACTCTTCCAGCTCGGTTATGAGAAGGCAAACTCGCCTTTTCAAATGAGGCGTACTGTTTTCCCCTCCAAGCTACCCCCCTCCCCGTTGCCACTTGTCCTTTCATAAAGGTGGGAGCACAGAGACCCCCCGACTGGGAGTAGCAGGGTCCCCCGCCTGTTGCTCTTTAAAGGCCAAGGTGCTTGGCTTTGGGGGCCGGGGAGAGGGAGCCAAGGAGGGGGTTGGTAAATCGGAACCGAGGCTGCAAGCATCAGCCGACGACCCCCTCCCGCCCCGGGGAGGGCTGGGAGTCGCCGAGGCTCCCCAACTCCAAGGCCTTTCTGTCTGTTCTCGTCCCTCAGGTACCCCCAAGGGCAGCGGAGGCGCGGGTCCGGCGGGCTCGGAGCGCACGCCTTTCCTTCCTCCTTCGCACCCGGACTTTAAGGAAGAGAAAGAGAGGCTCTTGCCCGCGGGCTCGCCCTCGCCGGGGTCAGAGCGGCCACGGGACGGCGGCGCCGAGCGGCAGGCAGGCGCGGCCAAGAAGAAGACGCGCACCGTGTTCTCGCGCAGCCAGGTGTACCAGCTGGAGTCCACCTTCGACATGAAGCGCTACCTGAGCAGCTCGGAGCGCGCCTGCCTGGCCTCCAGCCTGCAGCTCACCGAGACCCAGGTCAAGACTTGGTTCCAGAACCGCCGCAACAAGTGGAAGCGGCAGCTCTCCGCGGAGCTGGAGGCGGCCAACATGGCGCACGCGTCGGCGCAGACTCTGGTGGGCATGCCGCTGGTGTTCCGGGACAGCTCGCTGCTGCGCGTGCCGGTGCCGCGCTCCCTCGCCTTTCCCGCGCCGCTCTACTACCCGGGCAGCAACCTCTCGGCCTTACCTCTCTATAACCTCTACAACAAGCTCGACTACTGACCCGCCCGCCGGCTCCCCGGCCGCCTCCAGCCGCGCGCGCAGGGCCTGGTGCCGGCGGTGGCCTTCGCCGGGCTGCGGAACAAGGCGGCGCGTTTCCCGAATTATTAAGAAATACACCATGTGTATTCATTATCTCTTATTTATGGCCTCTGCCCTACTCTTTGTTTCGATTGTTTCGGGTATTTATCGGCCTCGCTCCAGCCAGATGGCCTGCTTTCTACCCAAATCGAACCAATACCATTCAGAGAGGGATGGTGGCGAGAAAGGGAGTTTTGGCCATTCAGAGAGGGATGTTCTCGGGTGGTGGCGAGAAAGGGAGTTTTGGCCAGATCGGCTTTGGTCGGTAGGAAAAAAAATAAAATCAGGAAAACACCTACGAAACCAGGCATAGTCCTCTCCCTCCATATATACACCTGCATATATGTACATGCACGTATGTGTACATGTATATGTACAAGCTCGGCCAAACCAGGCCCTCAGGGGCTTTGGACAATTACCTAATCGCCTCCTTTCCTTTCCCTCATCCCGAGGATGGGTGGGGGCGAAAGGTGGGGGTGGAGGGGGCAGTTCAGATCTGTAAATATTTTTAAAGAAAAAAAAAATAAAACATTTTAAACATCGCTGCTAACTTTGGTGGGATCGATTGCCCTGCGGGCTAACGCGCGGAAGGTTTTCAGGCTCTTCGGGGGGCTGGCTAGCCTGCATCCGGCTCGCACCACGCGGAGGGGGGGGCCGGGGTCAGGGGTTCAAGGTCGGGACCTTGGCGCCGCCCAGGACCGCACGGGGCCGGAGCCGCCTGGCTCCCCGCCTCCCCTTCGCGGTGCCGGGCATCCTCGCGCGGGCCCGGGCGCGCCTCGGCTGGCATTCAACTCCGGAACCCGCACCGAGAGAGACAAAGGCGAGGAGGCGATCGCCTTCCCCGAACGAGCCGCGCCGGGACCCGAGCCGCCTCTTCCTCGCACTG
>NW_007055749.1:154054-157455 GCF_000164805.1 Carlito syrichta | reverse complement strand
CGGTTCCCGGCGGGTGGCCCAGTTGCACGTGCCGCGCGGAGAGGGCACCGGGCGCGGAAAGGCCGCCCTTCGCCCCAGCGGGGATCCGAGGCCCGAGGCCGGGCACAGAAGGCGCGGAAGGCCAAGGCGCGCGTCCCCACGCTCTCGTGATGGGTTTGCCTCGTGCGCCTGGCTGGATCACGGGGGAGCCCGCGGGCTCCCGCGCCCCGACGCCTGCCGCCGCGCCGCGTCCCGGAGGGCGCTGCACCCCGAGAATGGCCGCTGGAGGATCATGCACATTCGCGCTCTCGCTCCAGTTAGGTCGCAGCCACCTGTTCCATGTGAGACCTCGGGAAAGCAAGCCTGAGCTTAGGCATGGACGGTGGTTCAGCACCACGCGGGGTGCGCTCCCGGGTCCTCACGTCTCCAGCCCCCGGCTCTGCAGAGCCAAGAGACCGGAGTTCGCAGCGCCGAGACCCGATCTTATCCGCTAGAAGGAAAACATACTCGTGTGTGAGACTTGTCTCCTTGAGCCCAAAGGCGTCGAAAGTATCTGCGTTGTGTGGAAATATACAGAAGAATCTGTATAATCGGCTGTGACCCTTATTCTGTTAAACTGTCGGGCCAAAAAGATTTGATTTCATATTGTCCATTTGGAGATCACGTTTCTTTCTCACGTTAGAGGTCATAAAAAATGAGTCTATTCCGAGGTGACGTCAGAAGGATGTCGTCCAAGAACACATCTGCCAAATACTAGGCTAGTTCAACTGCATTAATTTCATTTCAATTCAGTTCACGTCGATAAATATGTATTGGGTCCTTGTACTTGCTGAGAAACTGCTAAATTTTGGGTAGTGAGAGCAAACCGATGACGCTGGGCCCGTTTTCTTCTGATTTATTGTATACACCTTATTTCAGAGAAGTGTTCTGGCTCCAGATAATCCTCTTTAGATTCTTTTCCCCTAACGTTGCTATTTTGAATATTCCTAGAAGAAACAACCAAACTGCTTGTCTTGGAATATTGTATCCGTATCATTTCTATTTGCATTTCAGTAGATTATGGTTTTTGTGTGATGATGGTTTTAACAATATTGGGCCACTATATCCTTCTTAGGCTTACTTCCTTTATAGGAAGTGTAAGCACTTAATGGCAGAGTGATTTTGCCCTTAAAATTGTGGAAATTATCCTTTTCCTGTTTGTCATAATGTGTCTATTTCACTTTTTTTTACTAATCCAGAAATTGACAGTCAACTGTGATCCAACTGTGTAATTAGTTTCTAGGAATTCCTCTCTCTTACAGGTAAAGTATCACAGAAACACACACACACACACACACACACACACACACACACACACACACACACAACTTTGCATTTGGATTTAAAATGTTCAGGGCTTCATTGTTGCCAGATTTCCTATCTCAAGGCTATCAATTCATTTGAATAATAAGCAAAATAATCAGCCTCCTTTCAGGCTCTAAACTGGATTTAAAAGATTGACGTTTTTTAAAACTCAAATCGAGTCGGGCTGCAACTGCATGCCCAGAGGGACCTGAATCATACACACACTGGATAATGAAATACACTTAGATTTTATTAGTGGATAATTCATGCTCAGAATCTTGGAACAATAATAGAATTAAATAAACAACTGGAAGAAGGAACCAAATAAGTCAGGAGATAAAATTATTTAGCTAAAGTTAGAATGGAAGTAAGGAGCTGCATTTTAAAATTTTGAACTTGGCCATTAACTTGTTAGAAGAGATAGAGAATCAAACATGAAGACTGGTGAGGAAGGAAGGCAAGAATCTTCTAGAAGTAATATGAATGCAATAGGCAGAAGGGTTGTGTTGTATGTGTGCTTATTGTATCAGGAATCATAAAAAGGGGCATGCCTGATTCAAGATGTGTAAAGATCATCTCTTATTAATGTACCCTCCAAGTTAAATTCTTTAACCCCAACAATTTCCTCCCACTTCTTTCAAAAATCACATAATAAAACTATATATATATATATATTTTTTTTTTTTTTTACAAAAGGCAGTTAAAAGGTTATAGTATGAACTAAATTGAAAATTTTCAGTGAGCCTTTGACATTCGAGAGTAACGCAGACACTTCATTCTACTGATTAAGTATTGCTTTTCTTTCATGGAGATAAGATCATTTCTCATTACCCAAGCAAACTTCTTGATCCTCATTTTTGGAGGTTTCTAGAAACAGTAAGTCGAACAAACTGAGCCTGCAGCTCTGGGGAGTGGCAGGCAGGGTGGAAGGGGAAAGGCTTGTAGCTGTCATTTTAGGATCCCACAATAAACATATCTCTAAAAGAAGAAGCGATGTGTGCTTTAATACATTGCAGAGTATTGCTTTCCAGGATGTTCCCCCCTCTAGACTGGGAATTCCTTCCAAGGCAGGGGCTGGTCTGATTAAAGGCATCTTCTCAGAGCCTCTCACCAGGCCAGGCACACAGTGGACGCTAAATAAGTGTTTTTGGAAAGATGGGATGGAGATACAAAGCATAATACAAATAAGGATGAATTTCTGTGAGACCAGCAGTACTAGAGACAATGGGAAATGTTGAGACCCCGATTTACAGGTGGAAACATCCAGGAAAACGAGAAAGAAGGCAACATAATGCTGTTGATTAGAGCAAATGTCTCCCTCCTGACTTCAATTGTTGGTTAGTTTCACGAGCGTATGCACGTCCGGGGAAGGGAGGAGTAATTTAGCTTTATAAGAGTATTGACCAAAATGGGACTCTTGACCAAAATGGGACTCTTGCGTCTGAGAAACGAACTGCGAGGCTAGGGCGCCAAGGGCGGGGCGGAAACAAGGATCTTTCACGCCTCCTATTCAGAGGGCAAGACAGGGAGTCAGTCTCAGACTACATTTCCCAGAGTGCCGCACACGGGCACGAGAGGGCGTGAACGCCACCTTGGCGCGATGCTCCTCGGGAGTTGTAGTCTCACTCGCTCCGCGGGCGCGTGGGTGCCGCGCGGCGGTAAAACGAGCCCACGTGATCGGAAAAGCCGCGGTTTCCCTTTGAGCCGGAACAGGATGACTGCGTTGACCGACGCCGGGCAGCCGGCGGACCAATCGGCTGCCTAGAGCGAGACGTTGGCGTTTGAAATCAGCCAATGGCACGCCTGCGCTGCAGCTTCCTCTCCGCCTCCTTCGTCCAGCCCGCTAGTGCTCCGAGGGAAGCCAAGAGGAGGCGGCGGGAGCGGCGCGCGGCCGAGACGTCGCTTCTTGCGCGGAGCCCAAGGTAGGGAGGCGAGGCGACCGGGCGCAGGAGCGGACTCCCCGGGGACTCCCGGGCCTGCAGTTGGCAGAGCCGTGTGCAGGGGATGCCGGTCCCCTTCTTTTGTTTTCCCTTTATCTTGGAGCGTCCGGGGCGACGGACTCCGGGAGGGGCGGGAGG
>NW_007055749.1:91255-153717 GCF_000164805.1 Carlito syrichta | reverse complement strand
GGGCTCTGCGCAGGCGCGGAGCCGCTTTGCTGACGTCGTCACGCCCCGCCCTCTGGGTCCCCCGTCGGGCCGTCTGCGCGCCCCACCCCGGGACCCTTGGGACCTCGGCGCGCACGTCTTGCAGATGACGGGTTCTAACGAGTTCAAGCTGAACCAGCCGCCCGAAGACGGCATCTCCTCGGTCAAGTTCAGCCCCAACACCTCCCAGTTCCTGCTGGTCTCCTCCTGGGACACGTCCGTGCGCCTCTACGATGTGCCGGCCAACTCCATGCGGCTCAAGTACCAGCACACCGGCGCGGTCCTGGACTGCGCCTTCTACGTAGGTGTCCTCGCTCCCCGCCCCCGCCCCCGCCCGCCTGCGACGCGGTGGCCTCCCGCGGTGGTGGCCTCTCTTTGCCCGGGTTGGGTCGGGGCTGCCGGGGGTGGAATTGTTGGGACGGTTCTCGAAGAGCCTTTCCCGGAACGCCTGCCCTGAGCCGGCGGCCGTTTGCGGGTGGGGGGACAGGCGCAGGTCGGAAGCTCGGTCTCCACGTTCAGGTTCAGGGATCGGGTAGTGACCTTGGGAAACGCTGTGGACGCGTCACTGTCCTTGAAATTTGCGACGGGACCGTTGGGCTGTCTCATGAAAACGAACGCTTTGGAGGCCTGTTCTGCTCGCTGCTAGTGTGTTGAAGAGGATAAGGCAACTTTCCCTTGATTTGCCGACCCAGTACTTCGGTGACCACTTGCGTGCTTTTTTGTGAGCTGTTTTTCTGTTTGCCATCAATAGTTGGGCCCAGTGCCCGTCATCTTAAGCATAAATGCAACAGTTGGTGGCCGAAGTGGGAATTTTCAAATATTGACGTTCCAAGTTTTAAATGTAGTGAAACTTTATTTTGCAGGATCCAACGCATGCTTGGAGTGGCGGATTAGATCATCAGTTGAAAATGCATGATTTGAACACCGATCAAGGTAGTGTCATTTTTGCCGGTTTGTTTCCTTGGCTACTGCACTAGGCTGTAAATGTTTGTTTAGGGAGAATATTTTCTGAACTGTTTAGTTACCAAGTTGCTTTAATTTAGGGTTTTTTGGTTGAAATGATAACCACTAAGTTACTGATCACAGAACAGTAGGCGTGTATTTGGCAGTAAAACCCATTATGGTTACCATCCTGGGTGTTTTCATGAGGCGACACTAATTATTTACACTTGATCTTGCTCTTAGAAGTGGACTGACTCATGTAGCAGTCTACATTTTGGCAGAATTTTCCAGTAAGGTGCTGATGTTTTAGGGTTTTGTTTTCAGAGGCTAATTTAGTTTAATACTGAAGGAAAATGGGTTTTTAAAAACTTAACAAAATAGCCAATCGTATCTATGTTAGTCCTGCCTGTATAGTTGTTTAACAGTAGAATATGTGGTTTATTCCATGACATATAGGATGACATGTTGTCTTTTAGTTAAGTGTCTCTTAGAGGCCTAGATCTGAAACGGCTTACCGAAATGTTTATGGTGACACTGGGCTGGAGGAGGAAGTGTAATGGAACCCAAATAATAGAGCTCTTTAGCTGAGAATTGGTGCAAATATTGGACATAAATACACTTGAAGGAAATGGTGGGGGACAGAGATATAACTAGATGGGAGATTAATTGGACAAGGGGAGAGAGATGGAGGATGGACACATTTGCCCAGTCAGAAGAGGCTTTTACATAAAAGCTGCTTTCTCACATGATTTATAATTGCAGAGGCTTGGTTTTATTTGCTAGTAGCTTACCCTGTGTAATAAGTAAGCTTGCAGGTTCAGGGAGCAAAAACACTGAAAAGCAGACCTTAAGGATTTTCCGTGTTGTAGACTGTAATTTAGGGAATTAGATGTTTATTCTATAATGGTTATTGCCAAACGTCATGAAGGTCCTTTCTTGTTTAAGTGATACATTTTAAAAAGGCAGAATGTACTTTTTTGAGAATTAAGACCATATATTGTTCTTTTTCTTTTTCTCTCTCTCTCTTTTGAGTTGGAATCTCCATTGCCCAGGCTGGAGTGCAGTGGCATTATCACCACAGCTTCCACCTCCTAGGCTCAGGCAATCCTTCTGCCTCAGCCTCCCTAGTAGCTGGGGCTACAGGTGCATGTCACCACACACAGGTAATTTTTTTTTTTTTTTTGGTAGAGACAAGTTCTCGCTATGTTGCTTAGACTGGTGTTGAACTCCTCCTGGGCTCAAGTAATCCTCCTGCCTCGGCCTCCCAAAGTACTGGGATTACAGGTGTGAGCCACCGTGCCTGGCCTATTGTTGATTCTTGTAATATCCTTAGCTGGTGGCACATAGTAGATGTCAGTTGAATGAATAAATGAGATAATGTGAAGATTGAAATTGAAAAGAAAGAATGAGATAATGTGAAGATTGAAATTGAAAAGAAAGAAAATGCATTTTGAAATTTTGATCCACTCTGAAAACTAAGTGAAATATTAAACATTCACCCTTAGCTCTCATAATCCCATAAGCATTGGCTTAATGTTCAAGAACAGTGTTGAGTTCCAGATGACCAGATTTCTCCACTTATTTGTTCATCCTACAGGTATTTCTTGAGGACCTAGCATGTACCAGATCTTGCACTAGATATAGGCAGAGGTATCTAGAGTCAAGTGAGGAAAATAACAGATATACCACCGTTTTAATGTAATCTGAAATTCAGGGCAGCCTTTGATGTGTGACTCACTCATGTTAGTGAGTGAAACTATTCACTGTAAGTTACAAGGAGAATTTTTTGTA
Organism: Carlito syrichta; assembly: GCF_000164805.1. NCBI lineage: Eukaryota > Metazoa > Chordata > Mammalia > Primates > Tarsiidae > Carlito > Carlito syrichta. The sequence continues at coordinate 150,966 of NW_007055749.1, read as the reverse complement.
TGCAGACATTTCCATGGAATTGGATTAGATAGATTCATTACAGTTGAATGAGTGTTTCCTTTCATTGTTTATTTTAGAAATCTTTGTTTAGTAGAGTAGTAAAGCTAGGTGGTGTTTTTTTTCCTCTCTCTCTTTTTCATGTAGAAAATCTTGTTGGAACTCATGATGCTCCTATCAGATGTGTTGAATACTGTCCGGAAGTGAATGTGATGGTTACTGGAAGTTGGGATCAAACAGTTAAATTGTGGGATCCCAGAACTCCTTGTAATGCTGGGACCTTCTCTCAGCCTGAAAAGGTAGGCTTTTTATATGTTCCTCATGGGAATTATGGTCCTTGGGATGATTTGTCTTGATGTACGTTCGCTGAATTTGTTGAATTTAGAGATAAAGAGTTGACAGTCTGTTTTATAAATCCAGCTACATAGAAATGCAAAGCAAAATTAACTTGGGAATTTGGGCTAACTTGTTTCTGTCACAGACTGGAGAGTGATAACTTAATTGAACCTGCTTCCATATATTGTTAATGCTTTAAATTGCAGGATTGAGAAGCAACTCACTGCCTTTTCAGAGAAGTCATTTAGCAAAGAGTGTTCGATTTTCTTAAATTGGATTTGACATGCCCAAACCAGAAAATGGGATGGAGCATCACTCATTTTCATTTCTGACCTGAGGTCTCTTTTGAGTTGACTGTTAAGAGGGTGAAATGGGTTATCATTTCAGTTTAGTGAGAAAAGCATTTATTGTTCCTTGGCTTTTACTATTTGTATATTTATTTATTTATTTTTAATGCTGACAGTTGTGTTTTAAGACTCTTAGTGAGCAAAGCTTTTAAAAATGGAAACTTTGTATATTATTCTAACCTTTTGATCTGTCTGATGAACGTGTAATTGAGCATTCTGTCTCTACCCTCATCAGGCTTTTTATCAGGTGGTAGTTAATTTTAAAGATTGATTGTTTTAGCAGTTTAAAGGTATCCTTCACTTAAGTCTATTTCTTCAGTGTAAATATGCTATTCAATTCCTGTTAGCCTTCATTATATACAATAGTGCATCCAAAGAACCATTATTTTTGTCACATCACAGTCGAATCCACTCCTGGCAAGACCTTTGTTCAGAATAAAATAATTGCATTGTTTCTAGTTTTGATTTATGGTTGTATGTTACATGTTAAGAACTGTGATAAATTGCTGACAGAATATCATATAATGGACAGCCACACTGAATCAAGCTGCTTATTGGTTCAGCAAGGTTCATTATGTCACTTTTTTTTAATACTTTTTTTGATAAATGTATATACCTAGTCAGTAGCATGACAGTGGTTTCACTTGATTTATGATCGGTGGGGATAGAAAGTACTATTAGAAGCTTGTGTGTCACCTACACAGAAAAGATTTAAAATAAAATTCCCAATCTGATTGTACCATTATAAGTTGATCTCTTTCTGGATTCTGTATTAAGTTTGATATTTCGTGTATCTTAGATTAATTTTCCTTTTTCTGCAAACATTTTGTTTGTATAAACTAATAAATCACAATAGTTTTTCATTTAAATCTGCTTATGTGAAATCTGTTGTTTTGAATTATTTAATTCCTTGTTTTTTCCTTGGTCACATTAATTGTTGAATTTTAAGGCCAGATTATAGACACTGTTGAGACATTGCATTGTTAAACGTCTCTAGTGAAACTGCTAGTAATTATTAACCATGTAGTTTAATTACCGAATGTTAAAGAGATGTCTTACCATGCCATGAGGCCTCTCTACATTTTTTTATAGCAGTTCTTCAGGTTTGAAAACTTTAGGTCAGATGAGGGTTTCTTATTAATTGCAAGTACCAATTAGTACACATTATGAATCTTAAATCTAGAATTTAAAAAAATGACTTAACATGATCAGGAAAACTTTTTTGCCACCTTTTTCATTAATTTTGCTACCTCTTGTCTCTAAGTAACATTATATTTGTAAATAAACTAATGTTTTCTTGCAGGAAATTCTATAATTTATTATAAAGGAGTTTTTGTGGAGATTTTAATATTGAAGAAAGCCATTGCGAAGGAAAAAAATAGGGGATAAACTGCTTTTTAAAAATTTTCCCTAAAGTTGAACTTTTGTCTTCAATGTTTAGTGTGACGTCATGGCATGAGAATTTGCTTTGTCATATGCCAGGCCACTGTTTTCTTAATTTTGAGTTTATATTCCAGTGAAAGCAACTAGGCAGCTAATTAATGGTGGTTCCCTAAACATTCCTGGAAAGGCCTATTTAAAGAGTTGCAAAATGAAATCTTCCATAAGGTGATCATAGAAAATAACCTTGAAAATGACTTTTTATGAAAAGCCACAAGTCCACTGAAAAATATCTTGAACTATGTTATAGCTTTATTGTCTCATTTTTTGTGTTTTTAATACTTTTATATTGTCTGTAAGTGAAATAAGAGGGCTAGAGGGTATTGTTTAATTTGTTTTAGTAATGAAAAGAACTAAGCTAAAAAAAAAAGAAGCCTTCAAAGTGCCTTTACCGAGTTAGTTATATTGTGCATTACATGATACTTGGTGAAGTATTAAGAATATCCTGGGCTTGCTATTTTGTGTGAATTACTTGGTTTGAATAACTGCAGTGTCTAAAATTAGTACCTGTGATGGGGAACTCCATCAGCTAGCTTTTTTATGGTTTTATGGTTAGGTGGACTTTGTGTTGGGAAAGAATGCCATTTCAGGTAAGTAGGTGATTTTCATCCAGTTCCGATCTCTGTTTAAAGGTGTACACCCTCTCGGTGTCTGGAGACCGACTGATCGTGGGAACAGCGGGCCGCAGGGTGTTGGTGTGGGACTTGCGGAACATGGGCTACGTGCAGCAGCGCAGGGAGTCCAGCCTGAAGTACCAGACTCGCTGCATTCGAGCTTTTCCGAACAAGCAGGTACTGATCTGTCCTCCCCTCCTTCCTGGAACTGAATGTAGCATGATTTTTATAATAATGATTTGGCTACTGCCGTTAAAGTTGTTTTTTGTTTTTCAGTGATTTAGAGTTTGTTGTTAGGTGTATTCTTACCGAATATTTTTGAACAGCCTTATGTTAAAAGGTAATGAGTAAACCCCGTTTCAGAGAAGATCTTGATGTTCAGAGAGGTTAGGTAGTCTGCCCAGGAACACCCAGTGGTTTTAATAGAGGGCTTTTGATTTCTTACTGATCCTGATCCCAGATGCTTCACAGGTGTACAATAATCAGAGTTTTGCAGACATTTCAGATTACAAAACAGTGAATTGAAATTTGTTTCTGGAAGTTTAGTTTTTGGAATTCGCTGTTCTCTTTTTGCCTTTTTGTAATCCTAATACTAAGAGTTTTTCTCCCAGTTTGACAATAGAACTTTGATTTTTTGAGAGGTAGTGCCCTTCATATATATAATGACTAACTCTTGATATACAGGGTAGATCAACTTCCATCATCACCATTAAATGAGATTCGCCTGTTTATTAGTGAGCTCCCTCCTCCCCTGAGTCCTTAAAGTTAAGGGAAGCTGGTGGTATGGTCAACTGCAGTAGGAATTTTGCAAGAGGAAAAGGCATTAAAAACAGTAGGTGTCGCGGAAATTTTATGGCTGTCCTTTGGTGGTTGTGGAACTTGAAGCAGTTATGTCAGTTATTCTCTTGGTCGTCTATCTGGAAAGGGCAGTCCCTCTAATGGTGGTGGCAGGTTTTTTTTTTTCAGGAAGTTGTAAGTTTCCATTGAAAATAAGGAATTACAGTTATGTGAAACTTTAGAGATTTAAATATGTGATTAAAATAGGCTTACATTGTGAACATTATTTTAATGTCTTTATTTCTAAAATTTTCTGTAGGACTCTTTTTCATAATTTAAATTTAAGAGCGAGGTTTTGCTGATTTATTTTTCTCCATAAACAGTTATCAGAAATGAATATAATTTTTACCTTCTGTGATTTAAAGCAGATATAAAACACAGTTTTCGTATTTGGTATATTCTTGTTTTGTTTGGTATATTGTCATTTTGAGGAAAGGTGGGATATGGTTTGAAGTGTTAAACCACTTTTGAACGTTCCTGAAAGTCTGTTTTGTTTGTGCAGATCTTACTTGCTGTAGTAAATGCAAGAGACAGAATGATTGAGGTAGAAGACTGTTGTTCCAGTTGATTTGGATTATTGATGCCCTCAATGAAGGACACACAACTTTTACAGTTAGAGATGGAAAGGTCCAGAACATAGAAGAATATATTTTAACTGAGGGAACAGATTTGAGTTCCCTTCTGGACAGGACAACAAATATATCATATTAAAAGACTTTTACATTCTTATTTAGGTTTGACAAAATAACTAGATATTTTTTATTTTATTGTGCAAGACACTGGTCCCGTGAAGAAAGCAAGTAATGATAGCCTTGTTTTTTTATAAAACCAAGTGGTAGTGTCCTTAACTTTTTAGGATCATCATAACTTTGTTGGTTTAGGTTAAAGACTGTTAAAACCTGGCTGTACTTCTCGCTTCTGAAATAATCATTTTTAATATGGGTTGAATTTGGGAATAAGCGCTTTGTTTTTAGAAACTGGATTTTTCCATTTTTGTTCTCTGATTCCCTTTTGGCAGGGCTATGTATTGAGCTCCATTGAAGGCCGAGTGGCAGTTGAGTACTTGGATCCAAGTCCTGAGGTACAGAAGAAGAAGTATGCCTTCAAATGTCACAGGCTAAAAGAAAATAATATTGAGCAGATTTACCCAGTCAATGCTATTTCCTTTCACAATATCCACAATACATTTGCCACAGGTAAAGTATGTCATGATAACCTATATCTAATTATTAAAGTAATATTTTTAAAATTAAATACTTCATTTATGCTTAGACAGAATTTTTAAGAAATTGTGCTCGTTTTTATGATATTTAGTAAGAAACTATGGTAAAATATTTCTTGGGGGGGGATGTAACTTCTATGACCTTAAAAATTAACCGCTTATTAAGATAAGGGTTATTTTTGTATCTGGTATTAAGAATCATTTAAACTATTTTGAAATTACTTGCAGGTGGTTCTGATGGATTTGTAAATATTTGGGATCCCTTTAACAAAAAGCGACTGTGCCAATTCCATCGGTACCCCACCAGCATCGCATCACTTGCGTTCAGTAATGATGGGACTACACTTGCAATAGCATCATCATATATGTATGAAATGGATGACACAGAACATCCTGAAGATGGTATCTTCATTCGCCAAGTGACAGATGCAGAAACAAAACCCAAGTGAGTATGCTTCACCTGTATTTGAGCCTTTTCTTGCATTCAACCCAGGATTTATTAATTTTTCTAAATTCATGAATAGCATTGTTGATGCCTGCTCGATATTACAGCTGACTGTAGGGTTGGAGTTGATGTTATCATGTTCTCCCAAGCTTTCAATATCCGTAGGTTGATAGACGTCTGATGGATAAAATTGTGCCTAGTTGTTTTGCAGAGAAGAATGTCAAACTCTCATTCTTCTTGAATAGGTTCTATTATTTGAATCTCTGGAGTTATTACTAGCTCATTGCTTTAAAATTAAGTTGAGGAATTCAAGAATAATTTATTTTAGCAAATTCTATTTAAGAAGTTTAAGAATTTGAACTGCCAAAAATCTTTCCTCTCCACAGAGGTTGTTTCTTTAATATTTACACAAAGTGAGTGACCTTCAGGTCTTATTGGAAATCCAGAGTAATATGGCCTTGCCTGGAATTGCAAATTTCCCTAGTTTTGAAATTGTCATAGATGTCTTTGGTTCTTGGTTGTAACTGTTGATTGAGAAGAACCATTTACATTTTTGCTACCAACAGGGCAAGGCTTTTTTACTTTATCTCCATCAGCCTTAAGGGAAAACTGATACTTAGGCATGTGGTAAAACATAAAATACCTACCTCAAGTATCTTTGCTCTGTTCCTTATGCTTCCCTAGTCCCTTGGAGGAAGTCCTCAATCGATATTTATGTAATAGCTAAGTGTTTTCAGCATTCTTGTTTAGTTTTCTGAATTAAAATGGATATGGTACCCTAGATAATTGATAGAGCCCCTGAGAGGGGGCAAAATAGTAAATGTTCCTTATCAGATATGCTTTTATAGGTTTGACTTTAGAAAAGTCTTAGCATGTGAAGCCTGTTGGATAAAGGGCTATATTTGCATTTAATCTGTCACTTTTGTATCTCTTGTCCTGGTCGGCCATTTTGATCTCATGCTGTTCTTTTTTCTTTTGAACTTGTAGGTCACCATGTACTTGACAAGATTTCATTTACTTAAGTGCCATGTTGATGATAATAAAACAATTCGTACTCCCCAATGGTGGATTATTACTATTAACAAAGAAACCAGGGAAAATATTAATTTTAATATTATAAGAACCTGAAAATAATGGAAATGAGGTTTTTATTGATTTTTTTAAAAAATAATAAACACTTAAGTGCATGAGATGGTTTGCTGTGTTAAAGGTATTTGGGCAAACAAAATTGGAGGGCAGTGTCTGCGCTGTTGAGAATCAGTTTTGACCTTGATGGTTTTTGTTTCCATTGTAGAATTAAATGTGTGTAAATAAATATAGGTAATAAACATCCCTTTGCATTCTTTCTGAACCTTACATGGTAGAGGAAGAGGCTCTGAGCCATTTGCTGCTTTTGCTGGTTATAGTTGCTAATTCTAAAACTGTTTCAGACTGCCTCATGAGGAGGTTAATCTACAATTAAACAATATTTCCTCTTGGCTGTCCATTATTTTCTGAAGCAGATGGTTCATCATTTCCTGGGCTGTTAAACAAAGCGAGGTTAAGGTTAGACTCTTGGGAATCAGCTAGTTTTCAATCTTATTAGGGTGCAGAAGGAAAACTAATAAGAAAACCTCCTAATATCATTTTGTGACTGTAAACAATTATTTATTAGCAACCAATTGATCCCAGAAGGGCAAATTGTTTGAGTCAGTAATGAGCTGAGAAAAGACAGAGCATATCTGTGTATTTGGAAAAATAATTGTAACGTAATTGCAGTACATTTAGACAGGCATCTATTTGGACCTGTTTCTCTCTCTAAATGAATTTTTGGAAACATTAATGAGGTTTGCATATTTCTCTGACATTTATATAGTTCTCATGTCCATTTCAGTTGCCCAGCCGCTGGTGATTAAGGTTAAAAAGAAAAAAATTATAGTGAGAATGAGATTCATTTCAGTGTAATACGCTAAAGCAGAACACAAACTTAGCTTGGCCTACTCTAGGTAGTTCCAGATGGTATTTTTGTTATCAAACTTTTTATTCTAATTTATATTATTTGCAAATACATGTCTCTGAATAGGACTTGGACCTCTTCTGAATTTTTTAAAAATCCATGTTGTGTATTTTTAAAAAACTCTTTGATACAGAGAAGCAAGGGTCTTTTTTATTTTTTAAGTATTTTAGTGAAAACTTGGTAAAAGCCTGAATCTTATCTTTTGAAATGTATTTTCTTCATTGCAGGTCCACCTAATCATCTCGTGAAAGTGGTTTCTCTATGGAAAGCTTTGTTTGCTTCCTACAAATACATGCTTTATTCCTTAAGGGATGTGTTATAGTTGTGGACACATTATTTAGTATAAGGATTTCTCTATTTTCTGTCTTATAAGAAACTTGTCTTTGTACCTTAGTACTTTATTTAGGATCAGGAGTTTTTGTGTCCTTGTTGTAGTAGTCTGAATTTCCCTGTCAAGCCTGTGGCAAACCTAGTTGTTTATGAACAGTTTGAGCTCTTTTTGTAATATAATCTGAACCTGTTATTTCTGTGCTGTCTAATAAATCGAATTCAGAACCCTAAAATGTTGGATGTTTTTAAATGTTGGTAATTAATGTAATTTACTACTTAAAAAGGCTTATGGAAAGCAAAACTCTCTTCATCAAAGGCATGTTGAAGATGACATTTTACCTTTAAGTTCACTCTGCCTCACTTAATTATGTCTACTCTGATGTACGTTGGGGATTCAGTCCTGGGTAAAGTGATTTGTTGGAGTTCAGCCATTTTCCTCATGGCCCCCTTGTGCCCTCTCAGTGGATCAGCAGGGCCCTTGAGCCAACTGTGCAGCTTTACTCAGGATAGGCAGAGACTAGGAGGCAGCCTGTGGGCACCGTTTGGCACAATGCTCTCCTAGTAGTGCTGGTGCTGTAGTGCTCATGTAGTGTGTACATCCCTGTGCTGATGAAATAATCACCCATGCAGAGCCAAATGACAGACCCTTCTGTACTTAGCTATCAAATACTAAATCAAGTGAAGCCCTTGGGATGGTAAATAATGTAATAGCCAAAGACTAACTGATGGTATTGGTTCTTTAGTGTGATTGTGAGCTTTTAAAAGCCATAACCACTTGGTTGAGGGCAGAGCATACATTTAAAACATCGTATAAATGAAAGAGAATTAATAGAGTATTGTTAAAGGTGACCAAACTAAAACAGTGTTGTGGATTTGTTTTTGAGGTTATGATGAGGGAGAGCTTATTTTGTGGTTCCATCGGGGTGTCCTCTTGTCTTTGGAAACCAAGTGTGTCTCGCTGCATCCTTTTCATGCCCCTTAACCAACCCCCGCTCACTTCACAATTTGCCTGCTTATGGTTGTAGCCACCTTTTATCCCGTTGGTTTCTCTTCTCTAGATGCTAGAGGTTAAGTCTCTCTTCTGTTTATCTTTTTCTTTTTCCTATTGCTACTATCCCATGGTCTTCTAGGTGAATGCAGCAGCCTCCAGTCTCTGCCCTAAGTCCTCCATCTTCTAGAGTAGTGACTTTTGAACATTTTAGCTGTGACTCAAGTAAGAAATACATTTTTGAACCACAGTCTAGAACACAGAGGTCAACATAGCATATATCATGGGGTCATAAAGCAAAAGTTGCCCTTCCTGAATGTGATGCTTCTGGTTCATCCTCTCCCTCTCACTCTCTTCTCCTCCCTCCCTCAAGTTGGTTTTACGACAAATGCCTTGTCACATGTAATTTCAAAAACTGCTCAATACCATGCACGATTTTTTAAGAACTTATTTTCATCATGCCCTACTTGGAGTCCTCCAGTAAAGTCCTTCAGTAACTTCATTAAAAGGTCTGCTGCTGACTGAAAAGTTGTTCTCAGAAGAGTAGAGGTGGGACTGACCTTCACTGGGAATTCAGATAAGTGGATGAGCTGGAAATGTTACAGTGACAGCCGTATCTGGTTCTGAGTTCCACTATGTAAAAACTTAAGATGAGCAGGTTAGCCTTTGTGCTGTGGGAAATCCGGGTCTTGTTCCAAGGACCAAGGCCAGGTTGCCCAGTTTGGCCTTAGCATTAAAACCACTCCTTGTTTTGCCTCCATTTTCTGTTAAACTCCTGTGTTCCTAAGGCATTTTTTAATGCCCTAAAATGCATTTTTTAATGCATTTTTTTGCTCTTCAGTGAAAAAGGACTCTGGTCAGATAACACCAGTTGCTTTCCCTCAGTGAGGACTCGGTGCACAGTGGCCAACTGAGCTTGGAGAGAACGCCAACAAATCCTTGAAAATATGTTTGGCTCGATTTTCCCCAAATTCCTTTGATCCTGATCTACTCTCTTCTTGCCCTTGCAATCATGTTTACCTTTCACTGTTCGCCCCAAGACACCGGGATTCTTTTTATTTTACTAGGAGAGCCAGGCTAGTTGCTTCATTATCAGATGTTCATGTTGCTGTCCAAATCTCAGTCTGCTCAGGCTCTCCTTTCTCAATTGCTTTTTCAGGATTTTTTTTTTTTTGAGTTGAAGTCTTACCCTGTCGCCCAGACTGGAGTGCAGTGACTGAGTGGCCGCTCCCGGCCACCGCAGCCTCAACCTGCTGGGCTCCGGTGATCCTTCTGCCTCAGCCTTCCAAGTAGCTGGAACTACAGGCGCGCACTACCATGCCCGGCTGATTTTTTCAGGATTTAGTTTGAGTCTTTCAAGGTCCTGTTCAAGATCCCCTTTTCTTGGTTACAGCTCGTAAATAAGTGTGCCCTTTCTCAGGACACGTGTGAAGCACCTCCCACTTATATGCTTTGGCAGTGGCTACGCACACTGGCATTTTAACATTTGTGTGTGTGTATGTCTTGTTTCCCTATTATATGAAGTGCAGGAACGTTTTGTATGCTCTGGCCATGAATGTTGGATCACTTTGGTGTTGCTGAATGATAAAACTCCCTTTTTCTTTTATGTTCGTTTTTAAAAATTATTTTTTTATTTTAAAGATGTGGCGTACAATTCAGGGTTAGGTATACAAACATTGATTATGGAGGTACCTTTTGATGAGGTGTGCCCCTCCTCCCCTGGCAGTTTCCCTCAATTACTAATCCCACACCCCCTCCCCTGACAGCTTCCCACTACTGCCAATCCCTTTCTTTCTTTCTTTTTTTTTCTTTGAGTTGGAGTTTCACTCCGTCGCCCAGACTGGAGTGCAGTGGCCGCTCCCGGCCACTGCAGCCTCAACCCACTGGGCTCCGGTGATCCAATCCCTTTCTTATAGTATAATTGTTCAAGGTATGCTTATGAGTGAAACAAACTCCCTTTTTCAAAATAACTTGAAATATAATATTGGAATATAGGCAACCTGCCCAGTGCACTAGGCATGTGACCTTTGGCTTTGTTAATTCATTAAACATTTAATAATTAAGAAGTGATATGTTTACTGCAAAAAAATTTTGATAACATGCAAAAAATGACATTGTCAATCGTATGAAACAAGATAACGTCAAGTTTTTTTCCCACTTCATTGAGGTATAATTGATAAACATTGTGTCTATTTAAGGTGTACAATGTGATGTTTGATATATGTATACATTGTGAGGTGATTTCTACAATCAAGCTAATTAACGTATCCATCACCTCACATAGTTACATCACCTCACATAGTTTTTGTGGTGAGAATCTTATATATACTCTTAGCATATTTCAAGTATAAAATACATTATTATTAACCACAGTCATCATACTATACATTTAGGTCCCCAGAACTGACTCATCCTGCAGGAGATCATTACTTTTGACATTTTTGTCCATTCTTAAGGATTTTCTGTGTATATGTCTCCATGTTAAAGTTTTGTTAACATCATATGAAATGCCTGGGTGGACACATTTGAAGGTTTTAATTAGGATGATGTGACTTATGGTACAGGTCACATGGCCTGCTTGGTGTTTACTTTGGGGAGATGTCCTAGGTGTACCTTGAAATAATAAGTAGCTGTTCATTCCTTAGAGCATGACGTCTGGATGCAAGAAGTCTTATGATTATGAGTAGAGGAATCTGAGTTCTGTGACACGGATAGAAAATGGTGAAATGATGCCTTCAAGTTTGCACCCTCTGAAGGTGTCACATGAGCAGGTGCTTCACGTGGCTGGTGACAGTTATAAGTGAGCTGCTTCTTTCATGGGCTCTCCCTCTATCGACTGTTCCAGAATGAGGGGCTGCTGGTATCTACTGATTTACCTATGGCTAAGATGCTTCTGGACAACATGGGGCTAGTTAGTACATAATAATTTCACAAAACTTGGATCTTATATAAGTATCCTGTGTTATGCTCTTAGTGTATTATGAAATTTTGCCCATGATTTATTTTTTGCCTTGTTTTTACTGACTCCCTAGTTAGTATTTTAGACACATATTTAGTGCCTGCTATGTGCCAGCCACTGCTAGGACTGGCATGTATTTGGGACTGAAGTGGTAGGAAGGATACATAAGTTTCTTGATCTCACTAGGTTTCCAATCTTGCAGAGTGTGTAGCTGGTAGACAAGTATATAGACAACTACAGCACAGGTGCTATGATGTGATAGGTGCTATGATACCATGATGTGGTCACATTTTGTTTTCAGGACTTGGCCAAACTGGTCCTCACAACCACTGCCCTGGTTGCAAAAGGTTAAGTGTAGTGGTTGCTCTAAGTCCAAGGTCACCAAACTGGTTGATACTAGCATTGTTACAGCCTGGACACTAGGAAAAGCAGCGTGGCAGAAACTCCGTTTGAGAAACTTCTGGCTAGTACTTTAAAGAAGAAGACTAGTCAGATCTTCTAGCCCCCTCACCCATATGGCCTGTCACTCCTTGGGAATTGAATCTGCTAGTTTATCAGGTCAGGCAGCGTGTTGTGACAACATGAATCTTTGAAATTGGCTTAGAATCCTGGCTTCACGGCTTATTCATGGGGTCACTAGCCAAGTTAACTTCTGAGCCTTAGTTTCTTCATCTGTCAAATGAAGAAAGTATCTGGCTCATGGAATTATGAACAACTATGTAAAACATTTATTAGGATGTGCCTGACACAGTTGATACTTAGCAAATGTTTTCTTTTAATGAAAAATATTCAACCCATCACTCTCAGATGTAATCAGCCAGCTGACTTTGAGATTTTCTTCTTTTTCATAATGTTTTCAGATATCTGTGGGATTCCCAGTTCTGATATATGACTTGTATACTTTTCTTTTTTATAATATTTATGAACAATTTCAAACATTCAGAAAGACTCAGATTCACTTCCATAAGCACATGATCTAGATTTCAAAAATGGTCAGTACTTTGCCATATTTTATGCCATTGTCTTAAACCATTGTACATGCTTGAAGCCTCCTTTGTACCCTTCTCTTACCTCATTCCTATTTTTCATTCTTAAGTATTGCACCCATTGAAACCTTTTATGCTCATGTAGTGTCCAGATACGTGTTTTGGATTTTGGGGAATTTGTATAAATGGTATCCTGTTTTTATCCTGAAATAAGCCCACCCCTGTTTAACATTAGGTGTGGTTAATAAAAATGTAGAAGGAAAGGGACAAAGCTACAAACCATCTCTTGTAGGCAAACTGCTAAGTTGAGCAGCAAGGTTGTGGAGTGGCTGAGCTGAGCACACCATTACAAAAGAAATGGCAGTTGTCTCTGGCTTGTTGGGTCTTTCATAATCCAGCAGAAGTTATTCTTTCCACCAGGAAAATAGGTGAGCGTGTTCATAGTACCCAATAGATGAGGCATGTTAAAAATACAACATCTGTGTTGTCATCTGGGGAGCAAACACAGATCGAGTTTCATGGTTCTTCTTTTCTTTGACTTCCCCACCTCAGTCTTTGAAATGTCTCTGAGTAGCCCATCTTTCACTTGGGAAAGTACTGATTTAAGCTATCAGGACTAGTTAAAGCAGTTTCCTTTCAAAATGGCACCTGGCTGTGTTGCTTTGGAACTAGCGCTAAGGAAAATGAAAGCTGCGGGGCCGGTAGCCACGAATACCAATTGGACCATTGAGTACAGAGGCGCTTTCCCTTGACCAGTGGCGTTTTGAAACAGTGCTTTCATTTTCAAAGGATACCCACAGAACTTGTCCTGGGGTGGTTGTAGGGCCCTGTTTTCTTAGTTGGGAATCATTTTGTGTCCTGATGGAAACGATCAGAAGGTGAAAACTGGATTGTCCTGTGATTTACAGAGGGCTGTAATTGGAAGAACATGATGTGAGTTAGCCTGCTCATTTAATATAACTTACGATTTTGGCAACTGGTCTTCAGAATTTACTTTAAATTAAAAGTGATTGGTTTTATTTTGTTGTTTTGCTTTCTTTGACTATACCACTAGTGTGACTTCCCAAATCACCTGACTTGAATAGAAAAACGGAGAAAGAAATGCTTTACTTTACCGAGCTTATTGTAGCAGGGTATCAGACTTCAGTAATTGAAGTTTCATTTCAGTGTAATTTCATTAGCAAATTCCCTCAGAAATATTCTTTCACCTCTGACCATACTAGCGAATGCTGTGTAGTTAACACAAACCTGAAGAAGCCATATAAATTATATCTACTGGTCTCAGAAGCACCTAAGTTTGCTTTTCCAATGTTGTAACGAAGTACCTTTCATCCCCTTTATAGGACTCTGTTATAGGCTATTGCAGTAATTTAAAACCTATGTACCTAGACTCCTGACCTTGTTATAACATCACTTTATAATTCTCAAAATACTTGGCTCTTGAAGATTTTCTTAGCACCAGCCATGTATTCTTAAAGAGCCCAGACAATTTGTCTTCAGTGTTATATTACACTTATCTCCTCAGCTGCTAAGACCTAACATTCTTATTGAATTGCCTGACAAAAATCCTTCAGTTCTTCCATTATTTCATATGTTAACATGGCATTCAGCTAGCATTCACCACTTAAAGAAATAATACCCTTGCTTGGAACGACAGCAATGTGTGCTTTAATCAAGCTTTAGATATAGAAGCAACTCTCTTGCTGGGTTCACTGTTCATCAAGATTGCTGGTAATATTATGGAGAAACAGCTTTCCATATGTGACTCTAACACAAAGGTGATTGATCATGAAAATAGAGAACAAGTATATGAACAAGCCTCTCAACACATTACCCTATGTTGCTGCTGTTCATCAGGTGAACGTTGACCTCAGTTAGTAGCAGAAGTATAGAATGGGCATTGTTCATTGAGAGCTTGGTACTAGTAGTGTGGCTTTCTGGTCACTTCAGTTATACTAATAGAATGTGTACTGTTAAATGTTGGACTTCATTTTGCATTGCTTAGCTTTGCAATAGGACATATCTAAAAATATCCCGTACTTGTGCAGCCAGTCATTACCCAATCATTTTGCTTTTGACACAAATCTGAAATGATGAAGAGTTAGAGATACTGCATTTATTTGGACTCCGTAGACATAGAATATGATAAATTGACAGGAAAAAAAGCAAATGAGATCAGAGGTGATATATTTAACTCCTAAATAGTGAATGATTTACAGATATTGACACATTATTAATCTGACCTGTACATTGAACAGGCTGTCTGCCTGGAAACACTTGACTAGCTATCCTCATTACTGAGGTTGGGCACATATTATATTTCTAAAGAAACACTTTTTGGCTAAAAACAACAGTTTAATTTACCCAAGACCTCCAATTTGGTAAGTCAGGACAACTATGAAAATGTGCAAGGAAACCGGCCTCTGGATGAATTGGGAAATAATAGGACTAACTCAAAATTTAAATTTGAAATTTTAATTGGGTCAAGGCAAAATTTTAACTTGGTCACCAATTAATATTGCAGAAAAGGGTTTCTTACTCATTTTTGACTCTAAAATGAATAGAACCCAGGAAAGACGATTATTTTCTCTTTTGGGCGGTGTTTAGATCTTTTTGGTCAACCTTACTGGTTAATTTCATATCCCCCTTCCCCTCCCCCCCCCCCCCCCCCCCCCGGTGGTGGGGAAAGGGAGCCAATTTTATCTTTTAATCTAAACTGGTTTCTCCCTGATGAGAGCTTAGTAGAGTGGATGAGAAGAAATAATAAGATTGAGTTATTATTTAATACTTGTTGCTGTAAGCATCTAATTGTAGATTTGGAATTAAGGGAACAATTATGCTTGTAAAAGGTTCTGCTTTTTGACAGGCCAGGAGAAGAACCTGGTAGAGAAGAGAACTCGTTGGACAAATTGACAGCTGTACCAGAGTATGAGCCAATACTATTTGTGGATGGAATTGTCATTACTTTTGTGAGAAGGGGATTAATCTTTGCTTTTGCTAGCTCTCCAGAAATATAGATAAAAGTGAGGAATTGGCTGGGCTCGGTGGCTCAGCCTGTAATCCCGCACCTTTGGGAGGCTGAGGTGAGTGGATTGCTTGAGCCCGCGGGTTCGAGACCCGCCTGGGCAGCGAGACCTCATCTCTACAATAAATCAAAAAATCAGCTGGGTGTGGTGGCGCATGCATGTAATTCTGGCTACTCGGAAGGCTGAGGTGGAAGGATTGCTGGAGCCCAGCAGGCGAGGCTGCGGTGGCCGGGAGCGACCACTGCATTCCAGTCTGGGCGACCGAGTGAGACTCCAACTCAAAAAAAAAAAAAGAAAGTGAGGAATTGGAAACTGAAGAAATCAGTTTGAAACAAGCCTCCTTTGAGCAGTATTGGACATGCTGAACGAAGGTTTCCCAGCTCTGGACATCCTAAGAATTGAGATCTAAAAAACTCCTTAAGGCCTAGCCTCTTACTGAATGCGGAGGGCCTCATAGAAAAAACATGGAGTCATAGCTGTTCTTCTAATGGAGTCATTCATCACTGCCAAATGCTTGCTGGAAAAAATATCAGGGGTCTTTCATAAGAGCCTCATAACCCTCAGGGATTAGAAGGCTGTTCAGGCTGAGAGTTACAATGCCACATGAATAAAGGTCTTCTCTTGACCACTGCTTATAGGTAATCACAAGGTCTAATTCAGTGAATATGGTCCCTTTTTCTTCTCTTTTTTTTTCTCTTTTATTCTCACTTCTTCCTTCCTGTCTCCTCCCCTTATTTCCTTCAGTGGGCAGTCAGACAACAAAAGGCATTTGTCCTTAGGAAAATGTAACCATTAGCTGGTGGGTTTTTGAAATAAGAGTTTGCTACTTCGTTGTGCTGTTTGGTCCAAGTGGTGGTGGGTGACACTGGATAAGTCAGCCCGTTGGCATGCCCACAAGCCTAAGAGTTGAATCTGATCTAGGCACAATACATACGCCATGAGGGAGTTGGGTCTTTTGAAGGCACAGTAACAGCCTGTTTTACTTTATTTACAGTGACACCTTGAAATGTGTGCATTGTGGAGGAATTCTTCCAGGTAGTAGCTTAGGCGATGCCCTTATCCTCATTTCTGGGCCCAGCTCAAGTTTAGCAGAACATGGGGTTTCAGAAGACAGGTGTTTGGGGGCACCGTCAGATGTTAAAAAACGCGTATTAATCAGGTAGTTACTTGGATAGTGTATAGATTTTCCAAGTCTAGTAATTTTGAAGAGGAAGGTGTTGGGAAAACATCGTGAGCTTGTTCTTGGAATTTCTACTCTGAAGTAAGACTCCATGAGAAAACGTAGGGAGTGAATGCCTTTGGGTTAGTTATCAAGAGACATGTTTCTTGGGAGGTCATGTTTGAAGACCTTGAGTTACCTTCTGACCATATTTCAGTCTTGGTTTTAATCACATCCTCAGCCATTTGAATTATTTAGCATCTTTTTGAGATTAGATTTTTTATTCCTAATTATATGACAAAGATATATACCATGAAATATTTATCATGTAATTATGATTAAAATGTGCAGTCTCCCCAAAGATGTGAATAATCACTTTAAGTATTCTACAGTTAATTAAAGGTGTCTGGCGGACTGTGCTGAGTGAACTTGTTTGAGCTGAAAACTACGTTTCCCAACATCCGCTTTCCTTTATGCTTCCGGGTTAGAGTTGGCCAAAAGGGGAACATACACAGACTAGGAAGGCTGAAGGAAAGTGGTGGCCGTTGCTCTCTGGGATTTCAGTTCAGTGCAGTGATGGATGGTTGCAGAGGCGCCTGATGGAGTTTAGCTTCTCTTTGCTTTTCTGCCCTGCCCCGATGCCAAACTGGAGCCTAAGGCCCTCACCAGATGCTAGCTGCAGAGCCACAGGGTGTTAACTACCCAGAGGCCTTACCCCAGCCCTTTTGGGTGGCTGGACATGCTGCTTGCTCATTCTCTAGCACTTCTTTCAGACTTTCACTGCCCACCTCCAAGTTGCCCTCACAACAGAATGAGGTCAGATTCCTATAATAAAGTCCTAGTCTGTGATCCCCTGGATGTCTGCTCTCCCGTAGGAGCAGGCATGAAGGCTTTTTTCAAAAGGACTCGCATTCTTTTGTTTTTAAAGTTGTTGTGAAGGGCAGGTATTTAGAGGTGCGTGAAGGTGCTGAAATCTTTCTGGCTTCTGTGGTCTCTAGGACAGAATGAATCTTTTTCATATGAAGGTGACCCTTCTGACCCACCAGCACTTCTAAAGGTGGTTTTGGACTGATTCAAACAAATTCAGATCTGTGAAGCCTTCTAAAACCGAATTTCTGTCCTTCATCTCTTCCTCCCTTCCTCCCTCTCATAAGACCTTTGTGCTTTTAAAACGAGCGGTTTTGTTTTTGTTTTCACTCAGGGGTCCAGGTTTTAGCCAGAGTAGGCATACAGCAAATTCATGCCCTTGACCTCACTCAGGAACGTGCCTTAACGAGCTAAGGTCACAGCCACCACAGCACTCCCTTTGTGGGTCACTCTGTTTTCCTTACCCGCGCTTTGGGAGGCCGAGGTGGGCAGACTGCCTGAGCCCGCGGGTTCGGGACCCGCCTGGGCAACACGGCGAGCCCTCCTCCCTACCCTCGACCAAGAAGTCCGCCGGGCGTGGCAGCGCGCGCCTGGAGCTGCGGCTACTCGGACGGCGGAGGCGGCGGGGTCGCCGCGCCCGGCAGGTGGAGGCCCCGGTGGCGGGAGCGGCCCTGCGCTCCGGTCCGGGCGAGAGGGAGACGCCCACCAAACAAAGCCGGTTCCTTTGCTCGTTCATCCATCTGTCCGGCCATCCATCCGTCCGTCTGTCCACTCCTCTCCTGAACCTGACGGTTCTGGATGCCCTTGCCTGGGACCTAGTATTGAGTGCGGGAAGCTGGGCTCCGAGTGGAGCCATCCGTTTTGAATGCAGGTGCTGGAACTCACTGATCGGAAATTCGCGGTCATCGCTTAACTTCTGAGCCTTGTGTCCTCAGCCTTAAGGTGATGGTACTAGCAATGCCTGTGGCAAAAGGTTGTTACAAGGATTCGATGAGGGAGTGGTTGTAAAGTGATGGGCACAGTGCTTGGTATGTTGCCAGTGCACGATTTTAAGTGCTGCTGTTATAATTCAGAGATGAGTCACAGGTAATCTTTGCCTGCTTTCTTTTTTTAAATACTTTTGTTTCTTTATTATAAAGATGTGGAGTACAGTTCAGGGTTAGGTATATAAACACCGATCACGCAGGTACCCTTGTGGATGAAGTATGCCCCTCCCTCCCCTAGCAGTTTCCCTCACCTGCCAGTCTCATCCCCGCTCCCCTGACAGTTTTCCACTACAAAAAGTGTGGGGCATAGACACGATGGAATATTATGCAGCCATAAAGAAGGACAAATTTATGGACTTTGCAGCAACTTGGATGGATTTGGAGTCGATCATACTCAGTGATTTATCACAGAAACAAAGAACAGAGATAAATGAGCCGTAATCTTTGCTTTCAAGAAATTTACGGTTAGCTGGGGGTGGGACCAGCAAATAAACCCGCAAAGTGGCCTGAGGCTGAGAGGAAGGAGACATTAATTAGTGCCATCTAGAAACAAGCCCTCTTTTCCTGACCTTGAGAGGGATGTGAATAAACACCCAAAGTCATTTCCAGTCCCCTCACATAATTTCTTTTGAGTTGGGATACATTTTTGTATTTCCTTTGTTATGCAAGCAGGCATTTATCCTCTTAGACCTAGAGATGTTGGAGGTGTAGTGGATGAACATGATATAGACACATACAAAATTTAAATATATTGGATAATCATTACGTTGATAATTCTTAACAAGAAAAAAAGTATTTTCCATTTTCCCAAATTTTCACTTTGCTACCATGTCATCTGTACAGGAGCTCTTTCAGTCCTGAACCAAGTCTCTTGATTTTTTTTTTTGAGTTGGAGTCTCACTCTGTCACCCAGACTGGAGTGCAGTGGCCACTCCCGGCCACCACAGCCTCAACCTACTGGGCTCCGGCGATCCTTCTGTCTCAGCCTTCCAGGTAGCTGGAACTACAGGTGTGCGCTATCATGCCCGGCTCATTTTTGATTTATTGTAGAGATGAGGTCTCGCCAAGTTGCCCAGGCAGGTCTCGAACCCGCGGGCTCAGACTTGACATGACTCCAGCCCACCCAGTGCCTCCCTGGTACATTTAAGTAGACATGAGATGGATACTTGACTCAAGGGCATCTGATTTCCTGGCCTGAGGATAGTGACCCTGGACTTTTGGAGGATAGTGACCCTGGACTTTTGTTATCCTTGTCAAGAAAGATGAGCTGGATCAACTGGAATTCATACCTAGGGCACAAAAGAGACTGAACCCATTGGTGGTGGACTCTACAGCTGGGGGGAGGGTTCTGTGGTTATGGGAGCTCCGGGAGCCACTTCTGGTCCACAAGCACGCAGGTGAGTAAGTTAAAGGGCAACTCGACGAGCCCTCATCTCTACAATAAATCAAAAATTAGCCAGGCGTGGTAGCACGCGCCTGTAGTTCCAGCTCCTTGGAAGGCTGAGGCGGAAGGATCGCCGGAGCCCGGCAGGTCGACGCTGTGGTGGCCGGGCGCGGCCACTGCACTCCAGTCTGGGTGACAGAGTGAGACTTCAACTCAAAAAATAAAAATAAAAAAAGAAGGGAGCAGAGGTGTGCACTGAGGAGCTGAGGCCATGGAGCCCCTGAAAATTGGAAGTCTTGCTTCCATTAAGACTTTTGGTTTAGGGGTATATTTTACAATGGCATCTAGACTGTGTCTTTTGTGTGTGTGTGTGTGTGTGTGACTTATTGTAGAGACGAGGTCTCACCAAGTTGCCCAGACTGGTCTCAAACCTCTGGACTCAGGCAATCCTCTAGTCTCCACCTCCCAAACTGTTGGGATTACAGACGTGAGCCACCATGTGTCTTTTCATGAATTTCCTGCATACATAACTTTGTTGGGATCTCTGGGATGCAGTTCAACAGGCTCATCTGTAGGACTTTTATTTTCGGTTCTGCTTTGCAGTTAAAAATCAATTGAGCCGGGCTCAGTGGCTCAACCTGTAATCGCAGCACTTTGGGAGGCTGAGGTGAGTGGATTGCCTAAGCCCGCGGGTTCGAGACTCTCCTGGGCAACTTGACGAGACCGCATCTCTACAACAAATCAGAAAAAAAAATTAGCCAGGCATGGTAGCACGCACCTGTAGTTCCAGCTACTTGGAAGGCTGAGGTGGAAGGATCACCTGAGCCCAGCAGGTCAAGGCTGCGGTGACCGGGAGCATGCCACTGCACTCCTAGTTTGGGTGACAGAGTGAGACGCCAAGTCAAAAAAAGAAAAATCAATTGATATGTGCTAAACCACCAGATATATGCTATTCCATTTAAAAATTGGAGACTTACATTTGGAGGTACAAACACTATTATCTAGTGAGTTTGTAAGGCAGTCCAGTCCTATGCCTTCAGCATTGTGACACAGTCCGAAGAGGACCAAGTTAGACACATGATCTCCACCATCTTTCACGGATGAAGAATTTCATCAGAAAACTGGGAAGCAACGTCGAAGATCCTCTTCAGGGAAGCTACCATTTTCTGAAGTGTGTAGGAGCTCGCTTGTGCACAGTGAAGCTCACACTGTAGTTTTTGTGAGAAAGAAAATTGAAGCAACAGAAAAAAAAATCTTAAAGTCTTATGACTTACAGAGTGGAAAATTCCAAGCCAGACAGCCTATGGCTTGAATCCTGGATTTGCTAGTAGTGTCTAGCTGTGTGATTCTGAGCAAGTTTTCTGGGCCCTAGGCTCCAACTGCCTCATCTGTGAAAAGTCAGTTGCTAGGAGGAGTAACTGAAAATGTATGTAACGTGTCTAGCCCAGTGCTTGGCATATAGTGAGAGCTTAACACATGCTTATTAATTAGATATGAATACGTAATATTTATATATAATATCTATTGTATATTATGTATATATTCCTTGGAAGGTGGTCTTTAACCAACGAAGCCACAAAATAAACACAAATTTCTGTTTCTTGTTTCTCTTTATTCCTTTTTTCTGTATTTTTTAAAACCCCCTTTGGGCTACAGGAAGGACATTCTGTAGGGTTAGACTCTAAGGGTATTTATTAAGTCTAAAATTCTCTTCCTAATCTGAAAGGACTTTTGTTTCAGGAAATGCATTGTGTAACTGCATTCTTCTAATTTCCACTTATTTTCCAGTCTCATTCAAAACATAAATAGAGATCTAAACTCTGAACTGGTAATGTGGGAGTAGAAGACTACCTCTGAGGATGCTTGCAGTGCTATCTAGTGTTAATAAAGTTTCTCTGACCACAGTAAGATACACCCGTTAGATGGCTATTATCAAGAATCCAGAAAATAACAAGTTTTGGCAAGAATGTAGAGAGATTGGAACTCTTGTACACTGCTGGTGAGAATATAAAATGGTGTGATCTCTATTGAAAACAGTGTGGTGGTTTCTCAAAAAATTAAGTACAAATCACCATATGGTCCAGCAATTCTGCCTCTAGGTATATATCTAAAAGAATTGAAGGCAGGAACTTGAAGAGATAGGTGCATCTATGTTCTTAGCAGTATTATTTACAATAACTGAAAAGTGGAACAACCCATGTGCCAATTGAATGAATAAACAAAATGTGGTGTATACATTCAATGGAGTTTTTATTTTTATTTTTTCTGAGCCATCTTTCACAGAAAACCAATGGAATGGTCAACCTTAAAAGAAGAAATTCTGCCATATGCTACAGCATGTATGAATCCTTAAGACATGCCAAGTGAAATAAGGCAGATGCAAAAAAGACAAACACTGACTGATTCCACTTATATGAGGTTTCTGGAATAATCAAATTTATAGAGACAAAGTAAAATGGTGGTTGCCAGAGACCAGGAGAAAAGGGGAATTTGGGTGCTATTGTTTAATGAGTACAGTGTCTTAGTTTGGGGAGATGAAAAAGTTCTGAAGATAGATGGTAGTGATAGTTGCACAACTATGTGAATGTACTTAATGTCACTGAAATGTACACTTAAACATGGTTAAATGTAATCTTTATATTTTAACACACATACACACACGCACTTCTTAGCACAGCGTCCAGCATACAGTCTGAATAAACACTGTCTATTAAAAGAAAAAAAAAGTCCCTCTGGAGTGTGCTCTGTGTGACCAGGGTTTTGCTGATTTCACATCCACCTGAGTTCACCCAGTCATACCCCAGAGCAAGCAACAGATAGCTTCTGGAAATGTAGAGGAGAAAAAAAGAATGTGTCCTTTCTAATTCTTGCTGGATTTCCACTTGAAGTTTTCACGAAGTCAGTAGGAGTGGAACAGCTAGCTCCTAGAATTAGGGTGCTCCTAGGGAAGAAAAATGATGAAGACTGCCATTTCAGTGCCATTACCGTGTACTCTGTAATTTTCTTTTCTTGTATTGACCTTGTCCACTTTTAGTATCAAGTTTATGTTCACTTTGTAAAACAAATTGGGTAGCTTTTCCCTCTTTTTCTAGTCTGATTTAAAACAAGGATATATGTTCCTTCAGAGTTTGGTAAAACTTGCCTAGAAAATCGTCTGGACCTTGTAGGTCTTAAGTGTTAGGGGGATTAGGAAGATGGGTTAGTAATTCTATTTGATATATGCAGGTTTTCCATTTCTACTTGAGTCAATTTTGGTAATTTAGACAGATATATTTAAAAACTATTCACTGCATGTAAGTTTAAAAATTTCTTGTTCGTATGATTTAAAAGTTTTTACTATTTATTTTTTTGTTCCTAATGTTGATTGTTTGTGATTTTTATTGATCACTCTTGCTAGAGGAGATTACATTTTAATATCCTTTCACCAAAGAACATTTTTTGGTTTTGTCAGTCCTCTGTTGCTTTTTTTTCTATTTCTTTTTTTTTTTTTTTTTGAGTTGGAGTCTCACTGTGTCACCCAGACTGGAGTGCAGTGACCGCTCCCGGCCACCGCAGCCTCGACCTGCTGGGCTCTGGCGATCCTTCTGCCTCAGCCTTCCAAGTAGCTGAAACTACAGGTGCGTGCTACCACACCCGGCTAATTTTTTTGATTTATTGTAGAGATGAGGTCTCGCCAAGTTGCCCGGGTGGGTCTCGAACCCGCGGGCTCAGGCAATCCACTCACCTCAGCCTCCCAAAGGCACGGGATTACAGGCTGAGCCCCGGCCTTTTTTTTTCTATTTCATTAATGTCTCTTTTCTACTGCCTTCTTCAGGTTTACTCTTTTGTCCTCTTTCCGGCTTCTTGGGTTGAATGCAAAACTCACTAATTCTCAATCATTCTCAATTTGAAATAGATTGATAAAGAGCTATATGTTTACTTTCAAGTACTTTTTTTGGCATGCTTTGCTAAATCTCACAAGATTTGATCTGAGATATTTCATAGTTATTTGATTCCACATACTTTATAATTTCCACGGAGATTTCCTGTTTTACCCATGAATTCCTGAGATGTACATTTTTAAGTTTCCAAACATGGGCTATTTTTTAAATTGTTCATTTATGACTTAATGGCAGTGTAGTCAGAGAGAGCGATCTGAGTGATACTATTTTTGTGATTTGTTACATTTTCCCATGTAATACAGTTAGGTTTTATAAATGACTCATGTGCAGTTGCAAAGAATTTTCTCTTTTTGTTAGATACAATGTTCAGTTTTTATATTCATTAGATTGTTAATTTTGTTCCATTATCTTTGTTTTTATTATATTTTGATCTACATTATCTGTCACTTTTCTGATACGGTGAAAATCTCTCACCATATTGATTTGCCAGTTTCTGCTTTTAATTCTGTTTTAGCTTTATGTAATTTTTTTTACTCTTTGCTTTATTTTTTATGTATGTTACACATTATATTATTCGAGGCTCTGTTATTAGGTGTGTACAAGTTTATGATTATTATATCTTCTAGGTGGATTTTTCCCCCTTAGCTATTGCAAAGTATGCCTCTTCATCTATATTAAAACCATTTCCTGGCTGGACGCACTGGCTCATGCCTGTAATCCCAGCACTTGGGAGGCAGAGGTGAGAGGATTGCCTGAGCCAAGGTGTTTGAGACCAGTCTGGGCAACTTGGCAAGACCTTGTCTCTATGATAAATCAAAAAATTAGCTGGCTGCGGTGGTGTGTGCCTGTAATTCCAACTAGTTGGAAGGCTGAGGCGGATGGATCACCTGAGCCCAGTGGGCCGAGGCTACAGTGTCTGTGAGCGTGCCACTGCACTCCAGCCTGGGTGATAGAGTGAGATCCCTACTCAAAACAAAAAAAAGAAACCGTTTCCTTTTAATACTATTTGATGTAATATTATTCTATGAACTTTATTTTGAGTAGCATTTGCATGTGATATATATTTATATTCCATTATTTTCAGCCTTTCTTGTGGGTTTTCGGTATGTCTAATTTATGCATCATACAACTAGATTAAAAATACAAATGCAGTATAATAATTTCAGTCTTTTAATAGGTAGATTTAATTCATTTAGTTTCTTTTTAAAACTGTATTTTAATAGCTTTAGGGGGTACAAATGGATTTTGGTTACATGGATGCCTTGTATAGTGTGAAGAAGTCTGGGCTTTAAGTGAACTCACCCTCCCAACCTGTGCACATTGTGCCCAATAAGTGATTTTTCTTTCTTTTTTTTTTTTCTGAGTTGGAGTCTCACTCTGTCGCCCAGACTGGAGTGCAGTGGCCGCTCCCAGTCACTGCAGCCTCGACCTGCTGGGCTCCGGTGATCCTTCCACCTCAGCCTTCCAAGTAGCTGGAACTACAGGCGTGCGTTACCACGCCCGGCTAATTTTTGATTTACTGTAGAGATGAGGTCTCGCCAAGTTGCCCAGGCAGGTCTCGAACCCGCGGGCTCAGGCAATCCACTCACCTCAGCCTCCCAAAGCGCTGGGATTACGGGCTGAGCCACTGAGCTTGGCTCTAATAAGTGATTTTTCATCTGTCTTCTTTTTCCTGCCATCCCCCTTCTGAGTCTTCACTGTCCATTGTACCATTTTATATGCTCTTGCAGGTCCTTCATTTAGCTCCTACTTATAAGTGAGAGCATGTGGCATTTGGTTTTCTGTTCCTGCATTACATCACTTTGAATGATGGTCTCCAGTTCCACCCAAGTTGCGATCAAAGACATTATTTCATTTGTTTTTTATGACTGAATAGTATCTCGTGGTGTTTACATAGCACATTTTCATTATCCACTGATCAGTTGTTGGGCATTTAAGTTGATTCCACATCTTTGCAATTTTAAATTGTGCTGCAATAAACATATGAGTGCAGATGTCTTTTTTGTATAAAAACCTCTGTTCCTTTTGGGTAAATATCAAGTAATGGGATTGCTGGATGAAATGGTAGTCTACTTCTTTGAGAAATCTCCATACCTATTTCCATAGAGGTGTGCTAATTTACACGCCCACCAACAGTGTAAAACATTTTCTTTTCACCGAATCCACACCAACATCTCTAAGGTATAAGGCGGTATCTCACTGTGGTTTTAGCTTTTATTTTCCTGATGATTAGTGATGTTGACATTTTTTCATGTTTACTGGCCATTTATATACCTTCCTTTGAAAGGTGTCTGTTCATGTCATTTGCCCACTTTTTAATGGGGTTATTTGCTTTTTTCTTGCTGATTTGTTTGAGTTCTTTGTAGATTCTGGATATTAGTCCTTCGTTGCATGTCCTTTAGATTTTTTTGTGATTAGTGATGTATATGAGTTTATTTCTTCAGTTCTACTATCTTATTTCTTTGAATATTTTTATTTACAATGTTTTTGTTGTCTCTTTTTTCCTCTTCTGCTTTTTGTTGGATAAATAATTTTTCATCTGTCTCCCCTCTTCCTCACCTTATTTTTGATTTAAAGCTATAGACTAATAGTTACCCTTAAAGTTTTTTCTCTTATAGTTAACTATACATTTTTCTATTAAGCTTTATAGTTATTAATAATT
This sequence comes from Carlito syrichta, assembly GCF_000164805.1. Classification (NCBI taxonomy): domain Eukaryota; kingdom Metazoa; phylum Chordata; class Mammalia; order Primates; family Tarsiidae; genus Carlito; species Carlito syrichta. The sequence continues at coordinate 124,504 of NW_007055749.1, read as the reverse complement.
GTAGCCTCTTCCCAAAAGTAACAATCATTTCTCATGTTACTCATTGAACAGTCCATCCTACCATCTCACAATTTATATTTATAGTTTTAGTTTTCTCTAATTTAAAAATATCAAAGTTATATTTATAATTCAACAGTTAATGACATATATGTGTATGTCACATCACACACACACACACACACACACACACGTATATATGTATCTGTCCCATTTTTTTTTACCTTTGGATTAATTTTTTTTCTTGGTGAAATATATCCTTTTGTAGGTTTTTTTGTTTTTGTAATGAGAATCTGAATATGTCTTTGCATCCCAGATAATATCTTTATTTTGTCCTCACTCTTGAAGGATAGTTTAGCTGATTATAAAATTCTAAATGGATAGGTTATTTTGCGTGGGGAGTTTAAATTTTGGTCCTTTGTGGTTACTGTTGATTTTTCTCTTTATACTTCCCCCTTTCTGTCTGTGATCCCAGCAGAAATTAAGCTCTCTGCTGCTGCTTCCTGCTTCTGCCCCCAGAGATCATCTATTTAAGTCCATGGAAATGTTTATTTTGTACTTTAGAATCTGATTTTGCTTTCTCTTATGATTTGGCTGTCATTGCTAGGATGTTTGGAGCAGAGAGTGATCAAAGCATAAACTTATTGTATCAACTTGACTGACTAGCTCATGTGATTTAAAAATTTTTGCTTATGGCACAAGATACATGATCTGGCTGGAAACAATTAGAAGAATACAAGTAGTGGTTCAATATTTATGGTCTCTGTAGAAAGTAAACACCGGTTGATGAAATGAACCCAGGAATTGTGTTTGCAAATCTTATTGCTACAATATCAAGAGGAAGTGTTATGGTCTTAACAGCTGGTGGCAGGATGACTTTGTCTAGATTGTTTCAAGTTTTGGTGTGAAATAGATTGTGCTATCCTGACCTACATCATTGGGGAGAATGGGTGTGAAAGTTCTTTGAAACACATTTTGATGCTGTAGTATGATGAGTGGTATTATTTATATTCCTTGTTAATGTTCATTGGATAAGACAGCATTGTGTGGCTCAAGAAAAGGGTTTTGGAAGCAGGTAGATCTGAGTTCTGATTCTGGGTCTCCCTTAATAGTTATATGATCTTAGTGGGCAAATGACTCATCTTCTTGAGATGATACAGGCAGCGCTGTCCCTACTGTATTCTTTTTTTTCTGTTTACTTGCAATAGGAGGCCGACTTCTCTTTTGTTTCCTCTCATCTGGACATTTCATCAGTGCCTCATTCCAGATCAGAGTTAAATGAAGGGGGGTGGGGAATGGGGAAAGCCCAAGGCTCACTTTGTCCATTGTCATCTCCAAATGTGGTTTCTTTTTCCAGATCTTTGTCTATGTGAAGCTATTTTCCTCCGTGAGATTATCAGTCAATTGCCTTCTATTATTTTTTGATTTCTTGGGTATAAGGCCCTAGAACTTGAAAGTGGTTCTGAGGGACATGTTCAAGGGCCCAGAGGGGATAGAGGAATAGATCAGGATCAGCTATTTGTTGTTCCAGCTCCCCTGCCTTTCCTGGTTCCCCTCTCCAAACATCCTAAGGGCAGATGTTTGTGATGAGCACATCCACAGTGCTGGCACTTCATCATTTTCTCTTTTTACTGTCATTCACGTGTGCTGGACCAGGAAATAATGCATTTAGATAATGGAATCTCTGTGAGGGGATGGAGAATTCAGGTGTGGTGTGGTAAGTAGTCACATCATTCCCTCCCCGCTGAGGGGTGACTGTGATTGACATACATGAATCTGGACTTGACCACAAGGGACCAAGTAGGAAGCTCTGAGGCCTTGGACTAGTCTTGGCTTTCTCATTGCTAAAATGGCGGTTGCAGTTTTGAAGGTAGCTAAAAAGTCAACGGCTGAGGGAGTGGCACTTTTTTTTGTTCTGGCTGCACCTGTCCTATGGAAGGTCCTGGTTCTCATGTGAGGGTTGGGGTTGGTGGCTCCTTGTTGGATTTCAGGGCACAATCCCTTAGGCTGATGCAGTCCCTTCCCTGACTGGTTTATTCTTTAAAGTGGCCTCTTTAGACCCTTATCTAGCCATCTGCAAAGAAACTGACCAATATCAATTCCTTTCTGAATTTTTTTTTTTTTTGAGTCAGGGTTTCACTCTGTCACCCCAGCTGGAGCACAGTGACATGGTCATGACCATCACAGCTTACAGCAGCCTCAGCCTCCTGGGCTCAGGTGATCCTTACATCTCAGCATCCTGGGTAGCTGAGACTACAGGCACATGCTATCACACCCAGCTAATTTTTTAAATTGTAGAGATGAGGTATGACTATGTTGCCCAGGCTGGTCTCGAACTCCTGAGCTCAAGCAATCTGCCCACCTCGGCCTCCCAAAGTGCTGCGATTACAGGCTTGAGCCACCGAGCATTTTTCATTTTTTTAGTCAGGTCTTACTCTGTCACTCAGGCCAGAGTGCAGTGGCACAATCATGGCTCACTGCAGCCTCCAGCTACTGGGCCCAGGCGATCCTTCTGCCTCAGCCTTCCAAGTAGCTGGAAATACAGACATACGCCACCACTCTCAGCTTACTTTTTTGCTGTTTGTAGAAACAAGGTCTCACTATGTTGCCTAGGCTGGTATTGAACTCCTGGGCTCAAGCAATCCTCATGCCTCAGCCTCCCAAAGTTCTGGGATTGCAGGTGTGAGTCACCATAATCACTGACTTCCTTTCTGAATTTTACTTGCTCTAAAGTCAGGAAACCAAGATGAAACAACCGGGATCAATATATTTTTCTCTTCTGGTTCCCTAGGAGAAGAAAGATTAGTATTGCTGGGAGGTGAGGCAGTTATATTAAATTCATCACTTTTATGCTGAATCTTGACAAATATTAAAAGCAAAGGGAGAAGGTGGAGGTGGATCCCAACCCAAACCTGAAAGCTTTTGAGTGGCTAGTAAATCATTGCATTAAGACACAGTAAACATCAATCTGCAGGTATGTTATAATTTTATTTTTTTAAGAGAACATTGAATGGCTGTAACTGCTTTTGTATTGGAGCAGGGAAGCTGTACCTGAACTTGAAAATCTTTCATTTGTTATCCCTAATACATACTCACAAGTACATCACAGTCTTGAGGAAGTACAATTAAAAAGGGGGTAATCCTTTTTTTCAAGTCCTTAGGTTTAATTTTCCTGATTATGGTAGATTATGAGTCATTCTGAGTCTTGGTCTCCAAGAGAGACAGAGCCTTCCCTTCAGTTCCTTTCAACAGTTGTTTATGGCAGTTTCAGCCTCTTTCTGCCTCTCGGAGGCTCTTTATTTTTAAAGCAAGGCAGACAAGGCCTAAAATTATTCCATTAAAGAGGGGCAATTTTTGTAATGGGACTTAGAGTGCTTTGCAGAAGTGCAGGCAAGTTTCTTCAATATCCTGAGCATTATTCGCTCATTTAGTTAAATGATGTTTCTAATTCCCTGGTAATTACGTGTAATGAGGCACTTTTTCTCTTCTTGATGAGACTTTAGCTTAATATGAGATGGCGTATTTTTTTCTTTTTTTTTTTTTCATGGGGATAATTACCCCTTCCCAGGAAAAGCAGGGTTTGTTGTGTAGAATATGGCAAATTATTTTATTTCCTGCCATCTTGACTGCCAGTAAATTATAAAATTAAGTTTCAGTGGCGCATTAGCACCATTTTGGACAAGGCTCAGGACTCTTTTTTTTTTTTCTTTTTATTTCTTTTTCTTTCTTTCTTTTTTTTTAATTCATGTACTACTGTCCTCTGGGACTGTAGAGGCTATTATTCATAGAATAGATGCTTTTCTGCCATTTCCTAGTATTCAGATGTATTGAAGCAGCCACATAGGTTTAATTTTTCTGGATGATATCCAACATAGAATGTTCTTATAAACGTCTTTGTATTCGAGTAATTATCATCATAAAGTTAAGTAATATGTCCCCTCTCTTCTCTGGTCTCCTCTCATTTCTCCTTTGGATGTCAAATTACCTATTTTTGTGCAATGCTTTAATTAGATGCAAAGCCACTAAATTTGAATTGCACAAAGGTGGTGACACCACCTATTAAAAGGCAAGAAATTCAGAGTTAATATAGTTGCTCTACTTAAGTCTTCCTGTTAAAAAGCAACTTTGAGGAGAGAAAAATAGAGAGCATCATTAATTATGGACAATGTCATGTTGAACTTTGGTTTCCTGGATTCGATTATTATTATTTTTTTTACCAATTTTAAGAATAGCGTGTGTGTGTGTGTGTGTGTGTGTGTGTGTGTGTGTGCATGTGCGCACACATACACATGTACATGCTCCTGCTTTTGTTGGTGTTTGTGCAGAAGAAACATTTATTTGGAACAAGCAGCAGAATGGATGGAAAGAGAGTCTTGGCCAGAGAGCTGGGTGGCTTGAGTTGTAGAGTGGACTCTGTTTACTCCTACCTGGCTATGTGGTTTAGGCAAAACAACCTCTTGGAGCCTCAGTGCCCTCCTGTGGAAAATGCATGAATCCCAATAATGATCTCCAGTCTCTAGAAACTTCATATTGGTTAGTGAAAGGATCATGTACTGAGGTCATATCAAAGTAGGCTAATTTTAAAGTTTGTGGGTTTTTGTCGTTGTTGTTTTGTGGCTCTTACCTGCTCCATAATCTCTTGTAATGACACTGGTTCTCGTGGGTCCAAATGCCCCCATTCCCTGAGTTATTGATGGCTCATGTTCCTGTCTGATGTCTACTAAACTTCTAGGCCTGATAGCAGGGTGAGGCTGCCCAGTGCTGCATCCATGTGGGACAAATGTTTCAGGTATGAGTGAACCCCGGATCCTTCATAGCACACAGTGTCCCTTCGGTCATGGATGTTCTAATAGATTCCTTTTTTGAGGTGGCCGGAGACTATTTTTGTTTGTTTTCCTATTTGAAATTAACAGCAGTGTACTGAAAACAATACTGTTCTTTTCCACATAAATGGTAAGAAAATGTTTGATGTGGGCTAATTTCTTCATGTTTTGAGAATGGGGAATGTTTACCAAAATGATGAGTCTTTCTCACTTGTATAATTAGCCTGTGATAAAAGCCTCCCATCTGGAGTTTTGATTTTATGAAACTGCTGTTTGTGGTAATTCTGTTTTAGCATAGTTATATTGGTCACTTCACTTTACTCTTGGGATCACTGAGGAGGCACATGCTGGTTTCCTGGGGGGTCCTCTGTAAGCGTCCCTCAGGAATGCCCCCCATTGACTCAGCACCCTGCAGGAACCCCCGGATAACCACACAACAGCGTAAACTCCAAATCCCAGCATGAACCAGACAGTGGGTCTGGAGTCAGATGGGTAAGGGTTTGAGTCTTGGATCTGCCATTCACAAATTCTGTGATCTTGGGCAAATTGCCGAACTTTTCTGAGCCTGTTTTCTCATCTATCATATACAACAAGATACATGTGAAGTACTTAGTACTTACCTGTTCAGTAATGTGAGCTGCTATTATTATTGTTGTTGCTGTTATTGCTATCTCACCGTCTACCGCTTGCCTAGATGTATGTGTGCTACGTTCCAGCCACTGTTACCCTAACTCATTGCAAGCTCTTCAGTCTTTGTGCCTCTGTTTACACAGGTTCCTCTATCTAGAATCCTTTCCCTTTCTTCCTTCCTCTGCCATTAATTCATTCATACCCTCATTCATTTACTCATCAAGTGTTTATGGAGTCCCTACCATGTGCCAATCCCGTTTGCCTGTTATGACTTATCTCAGAAACGCCTTTAAAGACTGCCCCGGTGGGAAGGTCACTCTGCATCCCCACAGGCCTGCAGGCAGGCCCATGCTCTGCTGTGGCCACATATGCCACACAGGGCTCCCCCCAAGTCGGTCCTGTTCTCATCATCCCCGATGGAGTCTTTGTACAGGATCTCCCATAGAAGTGCTGTGTGAGCAGAGACTGAATTAAATAGAATCCCTTAAGGAATCCCAGCCCTTCCGCAGTCCCCATTGGAGCCTGAGCTGTCCTGTAGATGAAGGACACTTTTCTGAACTCCCTGAGACTGCGAGTCCCTAGAACGGTACTTGAACTCATGAACTGTGTGTGATGAACAGTCAAGCACAAACTGCTAGGCCAGGCTTCTCTCTTAGTGGCGTGTGGCTTTGGCCATGCCACAAAGCCTCCCTGCCCTCTCCCCCATTTTACCTTCTATTCATCGAGCATAACTGACGCTGCGATCCTACCCACGGAGTGCTGAGTGAGAATGGAGTGAGCAGGAACTTAGCTCCAATGTTGGCTGCTCTTGTTATCACGACGATGATTATTATTAGCTTTTCCACATGAGAGATTCTCAAACCTGGCTGCTATTCACGAGAATCATGTGGACAAAACTTAAACAAAGATTCCTGACTCCACCCTGACCTGAATCAGGCCTGCCAGGATGGAGCCTGGGAATGCGTTAGCTGTGTGCTCTTTGGATGACTCTGATGGACCCTGGGGACCCTGGTTCCTGCCCTGGGGACCCATGAAGGGCAAGCTCCTAGAAAACGCCAGAGCCTGTGACTACTGCTGGGACTAAATATCCCCCTATTGAATCAAGAAGTGCACTCTATACTGGGTTGAATAGTGTCCCCCCCAAAATTTCTGTTCACCCAGAATCCATAAATATGACCTTATTTGGAATAGGGTCTTTGCAGATGTAATCAAGTTAAGATGAGGTCATACTGGATGGAATAGGGTGGGCCCTAAGTCCAATGTAACTGGTACCCTTATAAGAAGAAGGAAATTTAGACACAGAGGCAGACATAGACCGAAGCCCGCCATGATTGCAGTGATGCTGTCACAAGCCAAGAAATGCCCGGCATGGACCACACAGTGGGTCTGGCTCCTGTGATCGGGCTCTTTGGTGGCACTTCCATCTGGAGTCTTGCTTCAGAGACTCCTTCTCCAGAAGATCCTTCTCTAGAGGTTCTGGAAGGAGCACAGCCCTGCTGACCCCTTGATTTTGGACTTCTGGCCTTAAAACTGTGAGAGAGTAAATTCCTGTTGTTCAAATTCCCCAGGTTTGTGGTAATTTGTTATGGCAGCCCTAGGAAACTAAAACAGGCTCTAAGTCACACGTGACGATCCTGCACGGGGGCTGAAACTCTGCAGATGAGGCCTATTTTGTGAATAGTTTGACATGCTTTCAACATTTACAAACATCTATACAAATTTAGAAAATAACTTTCTCCTCTGGACAAAGTGGTTGTTGACACATTTTTAAAGCAGGTGGCTAAATACTGAGAGTATAAGTCACCGCTGGCTGGCCCATTTGGGATGGGCCAAGTCTCAGGTCTTGTATCTGCCCTGACAGGTCTGAGTATCTGCAGGGAGGAGGCCAACACCTGGCCAGGCAGACACAAGCATCCAGGTGTTTATTGCTGGGGGCCTTGGGGATATTCAATGGACACCTCACAGGAGGTGAGGTTGGCAGAGCAGGTTCTAGTCTTGGCTTCTTTTTATTTCCTTCCTGGACAAGTCACTAGATCTTGTGGAACCCAAGTTTCTCCATCTGGAAAATGAAACTATGAACACACCAAAATGTTGTGAGTGGGCATCAAAGGAGATCAAGAATGTATGATTTAATTCTGCAACCGATTCTATAGATCATTTTTATGGCTGTTATCTCAGTTTCGGTTTGGTGACTCGACTATCCCAGGCTTTGAAATGGACACAGGGAGACAGAATCAGTGTTGTAATCCCAGGCTACAACTCTGGAGCCTTTACTGAAGAAGACATTTTTTATTTGTAAGAATGAAAAATGGAAAGGGAGCCTACTGGCAGTGAATTCAAGAAGTGGAGCACCTGGCCACTGGTGCTAGGAAGGGCCACGTCAGAGTCTGCAAGCCTTGCTCTGAGTTTCTGCCCGAGCTCCTGTTCACCACAGAGAACCGTTGCCTCTCCTTGCTGAGACATCTTCATCAAGGATCAGGTGGCCACATACTGTTCCTCAGGCGGCCGAGGGAAGAGACTGCGGGAGTTGGTAAAAAAAAAAAAAAAAAAAAGAGGCCTGGAAAATTCCTCTTAGCATAGGAATAAACACTGATTTGAATATTCAGTCATGAGGGTTATAAATAACTGTGAGTTTTCATCGACGTGTAAGCGGTGATACATTTTGTACAATAATTAGTTATTTGATTACTTTTGTTTTAGCCTGAAGTAGAGGACAATTGACAAATGTGAATACCTCTGAGACCGATGGGGCATAGTAAACTAACTTTATTTATTACAAAATGCAGTTTTATTAATATGAATTGACAGTAATTAATTTGCTAGTGTTGATGTTGTTAATAATTGCATGTAATTTATGAAATATTCATGCTAGAGGAGAATAAAATAATGCATAAGTCCTCTGGCTTGTTTGTTAAAAAGTCTGAATATTTCAACAAAGCTTTTCTAATTCAGTGTATTCATTTTACAGTGGCTTGAAATCCTACAAAATGACAAAAAACATATTAATTCCTTATTTTAGCATTTCTCTCTCTTTTTTTTTTTTGAGTTGGAGTCTCACTCTGTCACCCAGTCTGGAGTGCACTGGCATGCTCACTGCCACCACAGCCTCAGCCTGTTCAGGTGATCCTTCCGCTTTAGTCTTCCAAGTAGCTGGAAGTACAGGAGTGCGCCACCACACCCAGGTCATTTTTAAAATTTAATTATTGTACAGACAAGGTCTTGCCATGTTGCCCAGGTTGGTCTTGAACCTGAGGGCCCAGACAATCCTCTCCCCTCCACCTTCCAAAGTGCTGGGATTATAGGAGCGAGCCACCACGCCTGGCTTATTTTAGCATTTCTTAATTTGACTCCCAGGCACTTCCAGGGATATTGTGCTTAGACTTCAGGGAACTGTGAAACTCCCTGAAGTTAAATGGAGGATGTATTTTTTGAGCATCCCCCATAAGATTAAGTACCACTGCATTGTCTCTTCTAACCTTCATAAAAGTTCTAAAAATAGTTATCTTATTCCCGTTTTGTAGATAAGGAAACCAAGGCTGAGAGAGAAGTCTTTGATCTTAGACCCATGTAAATTGAAGTGTCAGAGGCTACGGGTGGCCATTTATGGGGGGCCAGCCCCTTCAGAGAGATTTAGAGGGTCCCTGGAAGGTGGGGCAGCGTTGGCGATTATTCTGGAGAAATAAAGAGAAAGAAAGAGGAGCAGGGAGAAAGAAAGAGACTGGACTCCGTCTAGTGCAGAAGCCAATTCTGTAGTAGGGATAGATATTGAAAGAAAGATGGAGGGATAGATATAAAGAGAAAGAAAGAAAGTGGACAACTGTTCAGTGAAATGAGCAGAAGCCATTTATTGGGACCAACCGTGAATCTTTTATCCCAAATTTTCACATGTTAAATCACAAGACTTTCACGTGAACACAAGGCCAGGTAGATGAGGCGCATCCCCCCCCCACCAGGTATTTCCTTAAGCAGGAGGAAGGACAATCCCAATTAAATCACAAGACTTTCATGTGAACACAAAGCCAGGTAGGTGAGGGGCGTTCCCCCACCCACCAGGCGTTTTCCCAAGCATGAGGAAGGACAATCCCAAAATTATCTCAGTGTTCCTCATGCTTGGTTAATGTTCCTCACAAACAATACAACAATTCTAACATCATAATGTTCTAATAATCAATAACTTCTAAAACTTATGCATTCCCAACACCTAATGACTGACTTAAATCCTAATACCTTTCTATTCTGTGCTAATTTTACCTATACTATAAAAAACTCTTAATTATAGCTCAAACCAGTTCCTAAAGAATGTGGCCCAGTCCAAAGATCATGTTGGGCCATTTCCAGGAACAATTGATTATAATCTCTTAACAAAATGACTATTCTCAAATCCTATGTATCTACCTTAATTTCTATAAAAGTTTCTAATTCCTAATCCTAATATATAAAACTGATCGTCAGTAGTAAAGCTTCTAAAATAAAACCCAAATACAAACTGTAAACGTACTAAGGCCAAAACTGCAATTAATAGAAAGTGGGAACAATGAAATTTCTAATATTAGCTGTATTCTTATAAAACCTCAAAGTATCATGTTTGATCATGCTTGAACTAACATAATTCCCTGGCATAGTGTGACCTATTCTACAATACTTTCTATGAATAAAATAAATTCAACTTCTATAATAAGTAGAAAAAAGCCTACACTAATTGTAGCTAAAGAACCAGTTTAAAAGATTGCAGCCCAGCCCAAAGTGGACACTGGGCCCTTAGGAATGTGGCCCAGTCCAAAGTTTGTGCTGGGCCATTTCTGGTAACCCTAGATAATCATCTATACCATCTAAAGCTGGAAACAGTTCTCTAAATGTATATACTAATTCTACAAATATACTTTTAAATCTTATAAAGAAGCTTGTATCATATATAAGGCTCCCAAATGTGACCTGAGTTTGAACTGTGTTAAGTTTAAAGCCGAAACTGCAGTCTATGAGAAATGGGAACAATGGATCCCTAGAGTCAGCCATGCCTGTCATATTCTCAGAACTTCATGCTTAGATCATCAAAGTCCCTGCTAGTGGGTCATGCCAAACAACAAAGAAAGGAGGAGGGAATGGGCCTTCAGCTCCTGAACGCAACCTGGTGGTCTCAGGGTCCGCAGCCCACCTGGATCCCTAACGCTCAGGCGGGCCTCCACGGTTGACTCCCAACAAGAGGTCAGACTCAACTCTGAGTCCTTGGGCTTCTAAATCCAAGACCCATGGGGTAAAAATCTAATTTTGCTTTTATTCCAATTTTTTTTTTTGAATGAAAATATGGACTGTTTCCCCCTCCTAATTCAGTTTGGCCCTCTTGTTCCTAGAAAAGGGTTGCAATTAGAGTGAATCACAATTGAATTCAGCTAATGTGATCAGCGGCGTGGGCCCCTACTGGAGCCTGTGGTCCAGCTCTTGGAGGAGCGTCAGTCTGCAGTCTTGCTCCACAGACACCCTCTCTGCTCTGGGAGCTGCAGGCTGGGGGCCAGGATGGGGCTGTATTTAGAGATGCAGCTGTAGGGTCCTAGATTGTGCTCTGCAGAAGTCTGGGCTCAGTTCCTAACTCCCAGAGCGGACTTCCTGGGCCTGTGATGCATTCCTTTGTTGAGAAGAGCCCCGCATTTGGTTTAGTGATGTCCTGTTACCATCTTCAAATTCTTGATAACTTTTGAACAAGGGACCTGCATTTTTATTTTGCACTGACCTCACAAACTGTAGAGTTATTTCTGCACTCCCTCTGGAACTCTGCGGCTAGTTATTTCACATCTCTGAGCCTCAGCTCTTCATCTGTGAAGTGGGGATAAGAAGTTTTACCCAGGTTCTGGAGGGGGTAAACAAGCACATGCCTACAAAGGCCGTGTCAAGGCCAGGGATTTAGGTTGTCTTCTAGCATCTGCATCTTCCAGCACTCACTGGAGGAAGCAAGAACTGGAGCCTCTTCCAGAAGAGGGGGCAACAGGGAGACTGAGTCCAGCCCAGGGCTCCTTCTCAACCCCCACTGACCCGTGTCCCCGGTCAGAGGCATCAAAGACCTGGATAATCCAGGGTGATGATCAGCTACCCTCTTGGCTGATCAGCTCTGGAGCCAGAGCGTGGGAAGGTTTAGGGTTTGAGAAAGCACCACTATTCCCTTTGTGTTTTCACCCCTTAGGTATGCGCCCTGTTCGGCTTGAGAAGAAAATGCAAGAAGACCACTTTCTGTACCAAGATTCCAACTGACAAGTGTTTTTGCAGTTGTGGGACCCTAGGCACATTTTCCCCTCTGAACTCAGTTTTCTCTTTTGTAAAATGGTGTCGTAATCACAGATATTTCCTTGGGCTGTGGCAGGTATTAGACAAGAAAATACAGGCAGAACTCTTATTAAAGTTTATGCCGCTTATAGAACTCACAGTTATCTTTGACAGGGTAGATGAAGGATTGAAATTGGGGCGAGGAGAAGGTGGAATCAGCTTTGGCATTCTAGGAATACCTGATCCTTGTTGCTCACCCACCTCCCACATTTTCTTCCTCTGTTCATCCTTCCTGAGAAGGGAAGACTTGTGACCCGACTGCCTCCAAACTCCAGCACTTGAGGATAGAGTTCTGGGCACCACACTGTGGACTTCTTCCCTGGAACCTCATTTGTATTCCTCAGACATCATTTTTTTTTTTTTTGAGTTGGAGTCTCACTCTGTCACCCAGGCTGGAGTGCAGTGGCACGCTCATGGCCATCACAGCCTTGACCTGCTGGGTTCAGGTGATCCTGCCACTTCAGCCTGCCAAGTAGCTGGAACCACGGGCATGCGCCACCACGCCCGGTCAATTTTTTTGATTTATTGTAGAGATGAGGTCTCCCCAAGTTGCCCGGGCTGAACTCCAACCCGTGGGCTCAGGCAATATCCTCACCTCGGCCTCCCAAAGTGCTGGGATTATAGGCGTGAGCCACCGTGCCCGACCCAGACCTCATCTTAATTGTCTCCTCACACTGGGGTGCGATTAAGTGTCTGTACTCAGAATCTATGTGAAGGTGAACTTCTTACAGGGAGAGAACACTTTATTCCACACTGTATCCTGTGCCTCGCTCAGCATGGGGCCTGCCCTGTGGCTGATTCCCAGGGGACATATGTGGAATAAACAAGGAAACTGAACCTTGGAAGGAAAGGGCCTTCTGAGTATAGACAGCACTTCTTTTCCTTTTTTCTCCTTTCTTTTTTCCCTCCTTCCCTCCTTCTTTCCCTTGTCCCTCCCTCCCTTCTGTCCGTCCTTCTTTTAGTATCTTAACCATTTTCAAGTGTACAACTCAGTGCGTTAAACACAGTCACAATGTTGTGTAACCATTGCCTTCATCGGTTTCCAGAATTTTTAATCGTCCCATACAGAAACTCTGTGCCCGTCAAGCAAAAACTCCACATTCTTCCCTCCCCTCAGCCTTTGGTAGCCTCTCTTTTACTTTCTGTCTCTATGAATTTGCCTATTTTAGGTGCCTGACGTAGGTGAATCGTACAATATTTGTCTTTTTGTGTCTGGCTGCTTCCTCTTAGTATAATTTCCAGGTTCAGCCACGTTGTAGCACATATCAGAATTTCATTCCTTTTTAAGCCTGAATCATATTCCATTGTATGGATTTTTTAAATTCATCTTACTTATCCACTCCATTATTGATGGGCACTTGGGTTGTTTCTACCTTTTGGCTACTGTGACTAGTGCTACTGTAAACATCGGTGACAGGTATCTGTTGAATCCCTACTTTCTGTTCCTTTGGGTATACCTAGGAGGGTAATTGCTGGATCATATGGTAATTCTGGGCTTAGCTTTTTGAGGCACTGCCAAATTGTTTTCCACAGGAGCTGCGCTGTTTTACATTCCCACCAGCAATGTCTGAGGCATCCAACTTCCCTGCATCCTCACTGGCACTTGTTATTTTAGATGGCGCTTTTAACCCCTGAGCAAATAATCTCCTTCTTCACAGGCGTCTCGCTTCAAGCAGACTCTTACTCTAAGCAGGTACAAGAAGGTGAGGGCCAGGAGAGCAGAAGTCACTTACCCTTGCTTGTGATGCTGAGGATAGCCCTGCTCTGTAGTAAATGGCCAGGATCATCTCCGTGGTTGAAGCTGCCGAATGCCCATGCTCCTCTCTGCTTTTCCAGCAATGAGAGCAACAAGGGAATGAACGGAGGGCATTATGTGGGTGAAGATGGTCGCCATCTTACAGTGCCATTCTCGGTGAATTCTGACTGCATACTGTGGAGTAAAGGTTTGTCTCCATGTGACTTGACTCAGCAGGTCATGAACCATTATTCTCCTGGACAGAAGTGGGGACAGGATGGACGTACCAAGTGTTCTCTGTGCTAAGGAGCAGTCGTTTTGGATTTGTGACGCTCTTTGTCACTGTAGTCATCCGTAAGCCTTGTGATGACACTGAGCCGCCTGACACTCCCACCCTTCTGATGGTACCGAGTGGGTGCCGAGTGGGGGCTGCCGTGTGCAAATGTCCAGGGATTCCAGAAGACACAGTGTGCTCCCTGGTTGCCAGGCCCTTTTTCTAAGGCAGGGCGCTCTGATGGTTCTTCAGACTGGGAACCCCTCTGGATCTGCTAGCGATTCCGACCTGTCCTGCACGGACCAAGGCACAGGGATGGGGCTCATCATGCCCTGCATCAGTGGAAATGGCCATCTCCCCTTGGTGAAGGCTGAGGCCTGCAGGGACCTCGTGGCTCCACAGGCTGCAGGACAGTCGCAGCACGCTTATCTGCAGCCTAGGTGTTAAGGTACTGATGGACAGGGTGAGGGAGGAGAGGCGCAGGGAGGGGTGCAGCACTGCCCGGGCTGGCAAGCCAGAGGTGCACGCTGGCAACCCAGAGATCCGAGTAGATGCAAAGAATTGCGACACACAAAAAGGTTAAGAAAGCAAAGTGTATTTAAAAATAAATTAGAGAGAGAACGAGAAGGAAGAGAGAAGATTCACCTCCCCAAGGTGGGGGAGGGGACCAAAGCCAGGAAGCATGGAGACAGCCATGGCTCAAAGCGCACATGGCCACACCAGACTCTAGCAAGGCAATGGCCTCCGGTTGCTTGTGGTTGAGTCCTTTTAACCATTCCCCTTGATGGGGAATTACCACCTCCACTTCCAGAATGTCTTGCACTTGGGCGTGGCTATATTTCCCAGTTGAGTGACCTTGGGCGAGTCAGTTTACCTCTGTGAGTCTCAGTTTCCTTATTTGGGAAGTGAGGATGAGTGGTCTTCACAGAGAGAACAAATATGAAAATACTCTCTGTAAAGGAGAACATGTTTTAAATGTTTCAATGTGAAGTCACCATGTCGCAAAGTAATGTTGACAAGAAGAACTCACGGAGATGTTAGAATTCGTGGTAACAAAGAAGGGAAACTTGGAGTATCTCACATGTCCAGGCACAGATATCGAAGGAGCAGCAGGCAGTCTGGGAAAAAGACATCAGCAGGAGAGAGCTAGCAAGAAAGACCAGGAGTCTGCTGGATGAAGAGTTGCTATTTAAGTTGGAGGCCTGCGTGGTGAGATACACCCTTTCTTTTCTTTTAGCGTTAGCCTCTGTCTCTCTACTTTGCCTGACTTGTGATTTGAGATGGGCTGATTCGTGATTCCCTGAGGGCACTGAAGAAAAAAAAAACCGAGTGTGTTTGAAGCAATTTAGCACCAGCTGTCTGAAGGAGGAAGTGTTAGCTAGAGACATAGGAGTGGGGGAGGGCGTTTGTGGTGCATGAGGGCTGATTGACTGAGGTCCTTGGGACCAGTCCCAGATAAAAGCTGGGATTCTCCTGAACCAAGTTGGGTGTTTGCTCAGCCTCATGACTTCTGAGGTGAGTCAGTTTGGGTTGGCATCCTTGTCTGCCCTAGTGGGTTCATTATCCCCTGCCAGATAACAAATCACCCCAAGTCATAGTGGCTTTAAAGAAAAACCCATTATTTCAAATGCTGTCTGTGGGTCAGGAATCCAGGAATGGCTTCGTTGATGGTTCTGGCTCAGGGGCTCTCACAAGGCTGCAGTCAAGTTCTGGGTAGAGCTCCAGTCATTTCAAGACTCCTGGTGCTGGAGGATTCCCTTTCAAGGGTACTGGTTGCTGATAGGAAGGCTCAATTCCTCACCATATGGACCTCTTCAGAGGGCTGCTTATGTGCTCTGGTTTCCCTGAGAGCAAGTGACCCAGTGGAGAACAAGGTAAAAGCGGTGACTTTTATGATCTAGCCTGAGCAGTCATACCACCATTTCCACAATGTACTACTTCTTACACAGGCTAGCCCTTTTCAGTATGGGGGTGGCGTGGGGTGGGGAGGAGGAACTACACAAGGATGAAAATACCCAGAGGCAAGGGTCAGTGGGGGACCATTTGAAAGGCTGGCAACCACACCTGGCCTCAGGGTCCTCACCTGTGAGGAGCAGTTGCATCTGCTCAGCTGCCTCAGTGTAAGAATAAAAGGAGATGCTTTCTGGGAAGGATGGGAAGTGCTGTAGCTAAAGTTTATGCCAGGTGGGATGGTTAATTTTATGTGTTTACTTGACTGCCAAGGGATGCTCTGCTAGCTGTGAAGACACTACTTCTGGGTGTGTTTGTGAGGGTGTTTCCAGAAGATCTGCCTTCGCAGTATGGGCGGGCATCATCCAATCAGTTGAAGGCAAGAATAGAACAAAAAGCTGGAGGAGGGGCAGATTTGCTTTCTAAGCTGGGACATTCATCTTCTTCTTTGGTTGGACATTAGAGCCCCATGATCTTAGGCCTTCGGGCTCTGAGGCTTACCCAAGCAGGTTCCCCATCCCTGGTTTTCAGGCCTTTGCACTCAGACTGAAGTATATCACAGGCTTTCCTGGTTCTCCACCTTGCAGATGGCATACTGTGGGGGCTTCTTGACCCCCATAATTGCGCGAGCCAACTCCCATAATTATCTCTATATAGCTCGGTTCTGTTTTTCTTGAGAACCCTAATAATATAATAGGATGAGATAGGATGAGACGTCTGAATTGAGATGTAGTATAAATGTAAAATGCACCCCAGATTCCCAAGACAACGTGAAAAAGAGAATTTGAATTATCTTATTAACCTGTTGAAGTGGTACTTTGGACACTGTGTTGAGGAGATTTTAAAATTAACCATAATTTTACCTGTTTAATTTAAAATGCTGTGCGTGGCTGGCATTCTGTTTCTGCTGGGCCACTTTGGCCTAGATCATGAGCCTATGATGTCCTCATCGGTTTTTCTTCAGAACTTCCAAAGGGCTTGGTGCACAGGAGATGCTCAGTACATTTCTGAGTGAGTGCTCAGAACACAGTAGGTGTCTAAGGAATGCTGAACAGACAGCCTGGGGAGAGGGAACACCATGATCTTTGAAGTCAGACAAATCTGTATTCAGATCCTAGCTCAACTCCTGGTGGGGTGAGCCCCTAATGCTACTGACCAGAGTTTCCACATCTTCAGAATGGGTCTCCTGGTCTCTGCTCACTCTTCTTAAGTCAGACAAAGATGCAGATGAGGTAAAAACGTGTACTGATGGGAGGCCTTATTGTGTAGGCTCTTAGGGTAAGTGCATGCTGGCTTCAGGCTGAAAGCATCTCCAGGACTGCGTGGTGAGGCAAGGTTGAGGACAATTTGTGTGCATGTGAACATGCACACACCTGGGCCAGCCACACGTTAGCCACATGCTGGCTGTTGGCAGAGTCCCTTTAGATTTTCTGCTATTCCTGTTTTGTTTGTGATATTCCTGCTGTGGCCTGGTCTTGATCCCTGATGGAAGCAGAGGCGACCTACAAAGAAGGGTGAGAGTGGAGCATCCTACCCACTCTGTCTTGTCCCCTTTAGCTCTCCATGGATGACAGCTTGGAGACTGGTCCCAAGGGCAGGGGCACAGGAGCGTGTCAGAGGGGCAGCCCTCCCCCTCCACCGGGGATGTCTCCCCAGGGGCTTGCCCACCCCCTTTCCTGTGGTAAGACCAGCTCCGAGCTCCACTCCCCCATGTCTGTTCCCAGAGAGGGACCAGAGACAAACAAAAGGGAGATGCATTTTCTGTTATCAAGACACAAAATCCTTACACTTAATTAAAATGTGCCATGGCAACCAGTGAGGTGCGTGTAGCCCGCTGAAGAGTGGCCGTCGCCGCCAAAGACGATGCCCACGTGCCATCCCTTTGTTCTCGGCTCTGGGAGAAGTGACCGCACTGTGCCTTTTGTGAGCATGGCCTTTGTCTGCGGTGTGGGGCAGAAACACAGGGCCTCAGTGGGGCCGATGCCTGCGACTTTTTTGGGGCCAGAGCTCTTGCCAGGCTGGGAAGCCAGTAATCCCTGAGCAGGCTTGGCCCAGGCCACTCAGCTGAGGGCTGTGCTGGGGACACAGAAGTGCTGAGACATAGCCCCCGCACTCTGAACGCTGCTGGGGAAGACAGCCAGCCAGATTGCTATAACACAGAGATATAAGGACTTTGGCAGGGCACGAGAGGCAAGGTACCATGGAGCCTAGGCCAGGGGATTGGGGGTGGAATCAGGAAAGGCTTCTTGGAGGAGGGGTTATCTGAGTCGTCGAGTGCTAACCAGGAGAAGGGAGATGATCGAGAATATGGCTGGAGGTGACCAGGACGGGATGTTCCCAGCCGAAGGAGCAGCACAGCGGAGGTGTGGAGGTGAGGGAAGCATGGCATGCAGGGCCCTGTGTGCAGGTCCAAGCCTCTGGGCCATAAAGGTCAGGAGGAAGTGATGGAGACTGCAGAGACCGGGCAGGATTTCGGCGAGCCTGTGTGCCAGGCTGAGAGGTGTGGAATGGGCAGTGAGAGCCACAGAAGGTTGCTGAGTGGATCAGAGTCAGATCAGAGGCTGCTGAGCTGCTGGCTGCCAGCGCGTGCTGGAGAAACTCAGATGGCTCCTCTGTATCCCTGTGGGGCTGCCCTGCCCTGGGGCCACAAAGGGGTGCTGAGGGAGAGAGTGGGTGACCTCGGAGAACATTCACTCCCACTGTGGAAGGACACTGCAAAGTGCAGGCCCAGTGGGTGGCAAGTCAGTAGGGCCCTAGGAAGGAGGCAGCTCAGCATCCAGGGACCAGGGTCATCTTGGAGTCGGTATCATTACTGCTGTGTGATCTCGGGCAAGTCACTTAACTCCTCTGAGCCTTGGGTTTTTCTTTTTGAGTTGGAGTCTCACTCTGTCGCCCAGACTGGAGTACAGTGGCCGCTCCCGGCCGTTGCAGCCTCGATCTGCTGGGCTCCGGTGATCCTTCTGCCTCAGCCTTCCAAGTAGCCGGAATTACAGGCACGCGCTACCACGCCCGACTGATTTTTGATTTATTGTAGAGATGAGGTCTCACCAAGTTGCCTAGATGGGTCTCGAACCCCCGGGCTCAGGCAATCCACTCACCTCGGCCTCCCAAAGCACGAGATTACAGGCTGAGCCACCGAGCCCGGCTGGGTTTTTCATTTTTAACATGAGGAAAAAATGAAATCACTTGCACGAATGGTTAGCTTCATTCACTGACTGTGACTACAGACCATCAAATATTGACAGAATGAAGGAGGGTGGCATTGACCCGCAACACTGAGCACTTGCCAGGCTCAGTGACCCAAACAGTAATCGGGAGATGCCAGGGCTGTGGTGACAGTTTTGGCTGCCACAAAAGAATCATTAGACTTGAGTTTAAGAGTCAGCAATGTGAGATCACTACAGCTGCCTTAACACCCCGAATTAAAATCATATTAAGGCTTTTTTTTTTGAATAGGAGTCTCACTGTCGCCCAGACTGGAGTGCTGGGCTCCGGCGATCCTTCCGCCTCAGCCTTCCTCCAAGTAGTTGCAATTACAGGTGTGCACAACCATGCCCAGCTAATTTTTGATTTATTGTAGAGATGAAGTCTCACCAAGTTGCCCTGGTGAGTCTCGAACCCACGGGCTCGGGCAATCCAAAGTGCTGGGACTACAGGCTGAGCCACCGAGCCTGGCCATCTTAAGGCTTTTTAAGTGTTCCAGATGCTTCTTGGTTGCCTTTGAGTTGATGCATGGAGAATGGGAGGCCCTTGGGTTGTTTGTCTGACGGCTCCTGGCTTAGGCTGAACAGGAAAAGGCACAGCTGGGTGTGGCATGCACAGGGCCAAGGTGGGAAGACCAGAAATTTCACTTAGGGGACTTCTTGGTCCAGAGGTAGAATACATCTTGGTACAAGGGCTGTTGCTTGAGTGGGGTGAATTTCCAAGGGCTTTTAAAAGTCATCAGTATAGAGGCTCTCAAGCCCCTTGAACAGTGATTCTTCGAGTCATTTATTCAGCATGTGGAATACTTCCTCCTGCACCCCGTTCAATTTACCTTCTGTCTTCCTTAGGCCAGCCTAGAAAGGAGGAACTGATTTTCTTTAGATAAATTTGAGCGACAGCGTACAATTCAGAGGGTCCAAGCACTCTCGTGGTTTCTCAGTCTGCTTGTAAGGTTTAGGATTTTGGAACAGAATTAGAACACCAAAGGCAAGAAGTCTAAAAGGGAGAGATGATTCCTGCTGGTTCCTCCCAGCACCCGCAGTGCCTGTGGCAATCTGCCCCACGGGAAGCCACGCCACTGGGAGGGAAATGGTCCAATTCAGGACTGGTTGGAAATTGAGCTCATATCCCAGCCATTAGGGAACTTTACTCGATGAGAAAAATGAGAACTTTTTGTAGTTGCTAAAGAGAGCATCATTCTTAATTTGACCTCTTCTTGGCCTTGGGAGATGGGCTCTTTATCTGAAACTCAAGTGCCCAGAATAAGGAGAGGAAAGGAAGCCCGCTGAGTCCTGTCCCCTTGTGGCCACGTGTCTACCCTGTGTTCTTGGTGTGCGGTCCCTGGAACAAGTGCAAGGGATAAGAGAGGGTCATCAGCAACTGTGTGGAGACTCTAATGGACAGAGATGCCAGTCCTTTGTATGGTCTACAGTGACAGGACAACGTGGGGACATGTGAGGGCCCTCTGACTTTTGAGCAGCAGATGGGAACTGTTTTCAGAGCAGCGGCAGGGAAAGCTCTATTGACATTTGGCACTACATTTGAATTATTTTCTGATCTGGATAAAGCCTGGCTTATTCTTTTGGCCAGGTTGGTTGCCCAAGGCTTATTTATACCCCGGTGTTGTCCTATTAGATAAATAGATTAAAAGGAAGTAGAATGAAGTTCAGAAGTGGGATCTGGGAGATTTGAGTTCTGGAACTTACCCCACTTTGAGTTGTTTGACATTGAGCTACAGACTGTAATTTTTGGACTTTGTTTTTCTGAAAGATGAAACATGGACTCATGATCAAAATGGTTTTCAGGTCCGGGTTTTATGAGTCTCTAGTAGTCTCACTACCCTAGACTCCCATCAAGAAATAGATTGGCTTCCAGGAATTGTTCTGACAATCTCCCCACTGCTAGGCAGCCAAAGAGCAGCTGCCAGTTAACTAAGGGTTGACCGTGTCCATCTGCGAGTCTGTGGACTACTGTGGAATGGTAGAGTTGGCTCCAGCAGGGCTTGTCACTTGACAATTTTGAAGCTGGAAAATTTGCTTCAGCACACCGTGTACATTGATCCAAACCACCGACTAGGTTAGTACTTTAGCAAAGGTCCTTCACAGTCTGTTTGAAAGATGAGGTTTGGGAGTAGTCTGGAAGACAGCCTAAGTCTAGAAGGGAAAGAGAATTTAGGTTTGAGGGCCAGAGTGGTGGGTGAGCTTACGTAAAAGAGGAATTGAGGAAAAACACAAGAGACTTTTATGCCTGGTGCTTCCAGTCCTGAGACTTTCTGATACAGAGTAAGGAATCAACTTTAATTTGAATGCCTACCAAAAAGAGCTTGGAGGATCACTCATAATAGTAAATGTCTTATGTCTAAAATGATAGTCTTCTAAGCATAGGAAGACATTCACTGTCAGAACTGTAAGTGTGGCTCTTTGCCTAGAACCGGATCCCCTCCCTTTATAATAAAATAAAAAGACACATTTCACAGCCTTAGCCTGTGTGGTAGGTGGGTAGGGTAGCTCGTTGGTGACTTTCATTTGAATTTCTTGATTACAAAAGAGGCTGATTACCTTTTTATATGTTTATTGGCATTTGGATTTCTACTTTGTAAAATGTCTATTTAAGTCTTCTGCCCTTTAAAACATATTGAATTATCTGCATTCATCATACTGATTTCTAAAACTTCTGTATATATTCTGAGCATCAGGCCTTTGTTGGCTTCTATGTATTGCACATATCTTCTCTTTGGTTTCGACTTTCTCTCTTTTACTAGTATGTTTTGATAAACAAATTTTAAGTTTGAATGTAATCAATTTTATCAACTTTTTTTTTTAGTAGTGAATATTTTCTATCTTGTTTTTAATTCTTTCCCACACAGGAAGTCTTCTATATTGCTTTGCCTTTTGCATTTAGGTCTATACTCTGCCTGGAGTTCACGTTTGAGTATAGTGTAGAGGCCCAATTTAATCTTTTTTTCAGATGGATTATAAATTGTTCCAGCTGTATTTATTAACCTCTCCCATGAATTTGCAAGATAACTTTATAATAAATCGAGTGTCCATATGTACATGGATTTGTTTCTTGGTTTTATAATCTGTTCCATTGGTCTAGATGTCTTTCCTTGAACTGGTATTATACTGTGTTGACAGTTTCATAGTGTTCTATTTTCTGGTCTTAATATCTGGCAAGACAAGTCCTCTCATCTTGTTCTTCTCAAGAGTTGCTTAACTATTCTTGGCCTTTTGCTTTTTCATATAAAATTTAGAACCACCTTTCAATTTATACAAACTATCTGTTGGGATTTTGCTATGAGATTGCCTTGAATCTATAGATCATTTTAGTTGAAAATGTAAAATATTGCAACGTTATTATTGTAACAATATTGAGTCTTACAATACATGAACATAATATATTTCTCTATTTACTTGTCTTTTTAAATTGTTTAATAGTTATGTAGTTTCCTATGAGGCCTTGAGGATCTTTTGCTAGATATATTTATAAGTACTTGCTATTTTTTTTTTTTTTTTTTTTGAGGTGGAGTCTCACTCTGTCGCCCGGGCTGGAGTGTAGTGGCACACTGACAGCCACCCCAGTGTTGACCTCCTGGGCTCTGATGATTTTTCCTCCTCAGCCTCCCAAGTAGCCAGAACTACAGGCACCCACTACCATGCCTGGCTAATTTTTTTTATTTATTATAGAGACGAGGTCTCGCCAAGGTGCTCAGACTGGTCTTGAACCCACGGATTTGGGCAATCCACTCGCCTCAGCCTTCAAAGTGCTGGGATTACAGGCTGAGCCACCGAGTCCAGCCAGTACTTGCTGTTTTTAATGCTATTGAAGATAGTATAATTTAAAAATTATTTTCTGTTTTTGTTGTATGTAGAAATACAATTACTTTTTATATACAGATTTCAAAAATGTAATAACCTTGTCAAACTTCTTTATTGTGTCATAATTTAAAGATTTTAAAGGATTTTTTTAAAGGATTTTAAGATGTAAATAATAGTATCATTTACAAATAGTGATAGTTTTATGTCTTCCTTTCCAATCCTTGTACTATTTACTTTTTTATTTACCTTATTGCACTAGCTAGGACCTCTAGTAAAATGTTGAATAGACGTAGTAATAGTAGGCATCATTGTCTTATTTTCTATCTTAAAAAGAAAACTCTCATCATTTCACCATTAAGTGTCATGTTTGATGAGGGTATATATCCTTTATCAGTTTACGAACATTTTCTTCTATTTCTGGCTTATTACAACTTTTTTCACCCTCATCTTGAAGGATGATACATTTTATCAAATGCTTCTTCTGTACTATGAAAAAAAAATCACTTAATTTTTTTTCTTTTATATGTAAATGCAGTAAAATACATGGACTTTCTAATGTTATGCCAACCTTGAATTCCTGGTATAAACTCAACTTGGTTATAATATAGTATCCTTTTCATATATTGCTGGATTTTGTGTGTTAATATTTTGTTTAGGATTTTTGTACCTATTTGAATGAGAGTTTGGGATGTGATTTCCTTTTATTGTACTGTATTTATCTGGCTTTGATGTCAAAGTTCTGCTAGCCTAATGGATTGAGGAGTATAGCAACTGTGTTTTAGTAGTAGTGGTCTTGGCAGGACACTGCTATTTCTGCTAAATTGCTACCACTGCTTTTGGATTCTAATGTTCTCTTTTTTTTCCTCATTTGTTCCAGATTCAAAGTTCTGGATGTTAGTGCCTGACTGCATGAGCAGGTTCTGGGAGATGGTGAGAGGGAGGTTCAGATTCTCTCATTTATGGTTAGGAGACATTATGCTGTTTTCCAGCAAGACTGGTAGGGGCTATATGCTGGACAGTTTGTTCCCCCATCCCCCGAGAGCCCCACAGATGTCCTCTACAATAAGCCTGTACAGTATATTTATTGTTATGCTCATTAAAGATTAAGCACACTGAGTTGGCACAAAGTAAGGAATAAAGAAAATGTATATACAGATGATTGGGTATTCACATTGTTTTGCATTTAAGATAACTCAAAATCTCCGGTGGTGATGTTGGGGATTTGGATAGTCTAAAGTGTTTTTGCTTACCTGCAGGATGTATTCTATTTTAACTCAACGTCACTGTTTGTAATCATCAGCCTTAATACACATTAAAGCATTGATGGGTTGTGAGGACTCCAGGAAGTGATAAATATGAAAGCACCATGCACAGTATCCAGCACATAGTACATATTCAGTAAAGCTTGCTCTGCATATAAAACTTGCTTGATCAATTCCATATGCAATGTTTCTTTAAAATGTGATAAAGGAGAACATGGCTGCTTGCTTTTCCAAGTTGACTGAGCAGTGGAACCAACAGAAAATGCCTCTCATGCCCTTGGTCATTGGGCTCGGGATGCTTAGAACAGGTGAGTCTTTCTTGATGATCAGTTCCTAAAGTAGCTCTTAAGTTAAATTTGCATATAATGAGATTCACTTTTTGCCACTAATTATTTTATGGACTCCAAATGTGTATCTTTAACGTTCTCCTTTTCAAAAAAATGAGAAGGCCTTATTTTTCCACTATGTTTCCTGGGTGGACAGATCAATGATTTGGATGCATTTGGGGATCTCCTCTGTTTCCATCATGGCTGACTTGTGTCTATCCAACTGCACATCTATGTATGATATTCCAGGGCATACTCGAGGTTGGGATCAGGTTTCTCCCCTACATCCACACCATTTTTTTTTTTTATTATTCCCGGAAGTTTGGCGATTTTTATGGTTTCAACCCAGGACAGTGTGTTAAAAAAATAGTGGATCCTGGATTTTGAAGATAACTGCATTATTATTATTATTATTATTATTATTACTAGTATTATTTCTTCGGATTTCTTTTTTTTTTTTTTTGAGTTGGAGTCTCACTCTGTCGCCCGGACTGGAGTGCCATGGCCGCTCCCGGCCACCGCAGCCTCGACCTGCTGGGCTCCGGCGATCCTTCCGCCTCAGCCTTCCAAGTAGTTGGAACTACAGGCGCGCGCCACCACGCCTGGCTCATTTTGATTTATTGTAGAGATGAGGTCTCACCAAGTTGCCCAGGTGGGTCTCAACCCTTGGGCTCAGACAATCCACTCACCTCAGCCTCCCAAAGGCACGGGATTGCAGGCTGAGCCACCGAGCCGGCTTTCTTCAGATTTCTAATTGCCCGAGATCCTCTGCCTCTCTGAGCCTTTCATGAAGCCCTGGAGATAGATCTCAATGCATGTGTCTCCACTGAAGAATTGGAAATCAGGCGCCCCCTAGGCACATGGGGGTGTCAGTGTTCTACTGTTTTAAACACTAAGTAATGATCACCCCATTCTGAAGGTTCAGGGGTCCCTACAGTGTGCCCTACTTTAGAGAAGTTCTGGTGTATCTCAATTCTTAGATTTCTGTTAGTTAATGTTGATAGAACTCTTCTTAAAACAAAGCAAAACAAATAAGTCATTAAGTAATTTTTTAAGACATGAAGCCATGCTCTGTCCTCCAGGCTGGAGTGCAATAGCTCACTGCAACCTTGAACTTACAGGCTCAAGCGATCCTCCCGCCTCAGCCTCCTGAGTAGCTGGGATTATGGGTGTGTTCCACCATGCCTGGCTAAAACAGTTCATTTGAAGAGTTTTTGTTCATTTTTACAGGCTGCATTTTCTGCTTATTTATTTCATTCTTTTGGTTTCTCTTTTGTTTGTTCCTGTGGTTCTACAGAACACAGAGCCTGGCACATAGGAGGCAAGTAATACGTGATTATTGAATGAACACTGTCTTTGAAAAATCTTTTATTTTTCTTATTTGCGAAAGTGCCATGCTCTTTGTAGAAAGTTTAAATGATATACAAATGTCTGAAGTAAAGTGTAAATATCTCCTTGCCCTCTACTTTAGCCCCACTCCCCAATTGTTAACAATTAACAATTTGGTGTATATTATTCTAGACTTAGAGAATGTAAATATAAGCTTTCTGTACATCTACACATGAACACAAAAACATACCCACACCCACACTCCTACACTCTGCATATACTGAGTATTCTTCTCCCCCCAAATGGGAGCATTCTATCGGTAGTATTTTTCTGTTTGCTTTTTTTATTTTGACCTTTCCCAATAGATCATGGATAGCTTTCCATTTCAGTTAATATACATCCATCTAGTTCTTTAATGGCTGTGCAATAATCTGTTTTGTCTATCTGTTTTGCCATAGCAGACGATGCTGCAGCCAGCTCCTTGTACAGCTGCCCTCACACAGCTGTGTGAGTATCTCTGTTGCATAGATCCACAGAATAAGATAGGACCTTTTAATTAAAGCCCCCAGCACAGGCCCAAGCCTTAGAGGGCTGCTCCATAAATATTGGTTGATGACAATACTATGTTGTCATATTAATTAAAACAGGAAAAGACCTATTAGGGCAACAAATGCACATTCATAGGGCAAACTGTTCCAAGGAAGGAAGATATAACACTTAATATTCTCATCTGGGAAAGACAAACCACATTGAATGTAATAAGTAGCAAGTTGCCTGTGTACTAGCATGTAAAATATTCCCAAAGGAGTATTAGCTTGACAGAATGCATAAAGATACTGCATTAAAGATAAAACAGAGGGAATATTTACCCAGCATAGTTATCTAGAAAATATACAATTTGATCTAGATGGAGGCTTTTACTGTATAAATTATTGTGGCCTCTACTTCAATCACAAACAGCCTTCAAGTTGGGCAATCGCCTTATAAAAAAAAGAGAGAGAGAGAGAGAAGAGAACAGTTTCCAATTGTCTGGAATGAGCTTCAGAAACAGGCAACTTGGTTCTGATAGAACAATTTAAACTGCCCCTCTCCTTATCTGATGTGGACATCATTTTTCAGAGGGGGCAACCAGCTCAAATTAAATAGTTTTGCTGCAGACAGTCTGTCTGTCTATTTCCCCCCCCCTTTCCTTCACCATGCAGGGAGCTGCAAGCATCTGCTAATTTAGGAAGATTGGTCTGGGCAGTGGTAAAGTGAGATGAATAGAAACAACTTTAACAGAGAAAAAAATGAGTGATATTAAAAAAAGGAAGAATAATGGTTAGTTGGAGACCGATTTGACACTGGAGATGATATTCCTGCCTGGTTGATTGTCTCATAAACCCTTTCGAAACCCTGGGTTTTATTTGCGGATGATCTTCACTGTGGACCAAGAGTTGAACAGGAAAAATAATGAGCAAAATCTGTGAGTTGGCTTGAGCCAAATAGGGCTATCGTGCCATGGTGAGAAGAGGTGAGAGAGAGCATCTCAGACCATTTTGATCAAATTGCCAGGGTTCAGGCAGGGGCTGGTTATCCTATTGTCTCAGATACTTCCTGGGCCTTCTGCGCTTGCCTGGCCTCCTGTGGCCATTCTAACTTGGGCTGAGTGAGCTGTATCTGTGAGAATGGGGGTGGGGGGTGGTGGTGGGGGGGCTCTTCCTCCAGCCCTAGCAGAGCTTTTGAACCGACAGAATGGCAGGGAGGGGAGCAGAGAGTCGGGCAAGTGTTTAGAAAACATGAGGAAGTTCAGGAAGGTTTCTTTTCTTTTGTTTTTGATTGACTGCAAGATGCTACGTCTCAGTCTACCCTAAAACCGTCTTTCCTCCCAGCATACAAATATATACATGTATGATTTTTAAAAGCCTTTTTATTTCAAAATAATTTTAAATTTACGGAAAAGAACGCCATAATTTGCCACATTTGCTTTATTTCTACAATTTCTCTTTTACTCATAAATACTTCAGTGTGTATCCGCTGTAAACAAGGACATTCTCTTACATAACTGTAGTAAAGTTGTCAATATCGGGAAATGTAACAGTGATACATGTGCGCGTGCGTGCTGTTACTAGCCCGTTGCTCATATTCAAGTCACTACACTTCCCTACGAAGTGTCCTTCATAGCAGTGTTCACCCTCTCTCCTTGCCCCTCCCTTGGATCCAGGATTCAATCAAGGACCGTATGTTGCATTATTATCCTATCTTTTTAATCTTTAATCTGCAGTGGTTCTTTAGCCTTTCTTTTGCTTTATGACCTTGATATTTTTGAAGAATAAAGGCCAGTTTTGTTCTGTAGAATGTCCCTCAGTTTGGGTGTATCTGATGTGTCTCGATTAGAGTCAGGTTGTGCTTTGGGCGGGAAACCAGGGATTGTTGTTCTCAGTGGATCATATCAGGAGGCACATGGTATCATTGTGTCTTATTAAAAGTGATGTTAATGTGGATTAACATCAAGTAAGAAAGAGTGTCTGCTACTAGTAAGTTACTATTTTCTCCTTTGTAATTGATAAAGGATCTGAATCTTGTAAATAGCCTGTTCCTTATTAAACTTTGGCCTGATAGTTTTAGCATCTACTGGGGATTCTCACATATGTTTTTTTTACATTTAGTGGGACACAGCAGATTCCTGGGGGGTACAAGTGCTGGGCAAAAGAATGGTCTCTGGGTAGTTGGAGTAAATCCAGCCAGACCGGAAATAAACTGGCTTGTCTGAGGTGACTTTAAATTTTTCCTACCCTTCCTTGTCTCAGACTGAGGCATTCTTCTCCCATTGAGCCCAGGTTGTTCTGTGACAGAACCAAGATTCTGTGATGCAAATCATACCCTCACTTTAGTCATTCAACATTTACTAAGAGTCTGCTGTCAACCAGGCACTGTTTGAGGAGACACACAAAAGAAGAAATCCTAGTCCCTCATCGGAGGCTGGTCGGAGGACAGATATAGGGACAGGGCTGTGAATCAAAGGGCAGCCCTTTGGGAAGGTGGGGACAACTTCACAGAGGATTATTTTGTAGTCATTATAGAGTCACAGAAGTTGCAAAGGTAATACCCTTTACCCAGTCTATCCCAATGATTTCATCTTATGTCAGTAGTATAATATCAAAACTAGGAAATTGACAGTAGTATGTTTGTGTATAGTTCTATGCCATTGTATCACATGTAGAGACTTGTGTATCCACTGCTGCGTTCAAGATCCAGAACTAGTCCATCACCACAAATGCTTCCCTCTTTATGGTCACACCCATCCTCCCACCCCTTCGCACCATCTCTAACCCCTGGAAACCACAAATCTCTTTAATTTTGCTTCAAGAATGCTCTATAGGTTGGATGTGGTGGCTCATACTTGTAACTAACAATTTGGGAGGCTGAGGCTGGAGGATGGCTTGAGGCTAGGAATTTGAGACCAGCTTGGCCAACATGGCAAGACCCTGTCCAAAAAAACACTCTATAAATGGAGTTACATTATGTGACCCTTTGAGTTTGGCTGTTATGCTATGTTGGCTGTTTGAGGAGATACAAAAAAGAAGAAAGCCTTACTTCCTCTGTGAAGTTGTCCCCATCTTCCCAAAGGCTGCCCTTTGATCCACAGCCCTGTCCCCATATCTGTCCTCTGACCAGCCTCTGATAAGGGACTAGGCTTTCTTCTTTTTTGTATCTCCTCAACATAATACCCCTGAGATCCATCCAAGTTGTGATATGTGAAAGTGCTTGGTGAATTGTGAGGCTCTACACATATGGTAGCTGAAGAAAGAAGGTGTTCTGTTGAGAGACTCAGGGCTGTCTTAATGCCACGCATGGCGTTTAACCAAGCGAATACATGTTTCCAGCCTTAGAAATAGCCACATGACAGTTCTCTCTTCTAGGACTACTAAGGCCTAGGACAGGTAGGGAGGAAGGAGTGCTAATATCTTCTGCTTTGCTACCACCATACTTCCCAAGAGGGAAATGGGCTGAATTGAAAATAAATTTTATGATTAAATACATTTTCAGTCATTTCTTCAGAAAGGTAAGGCATTCCAAGCAGAAAGGCACCCCTGAAGATGGGAAGCATTTATCCTGCAGGTGTTCAAACTTGACACCAGTCCTGAACGGGTCTGGGCCCCCCATTTCTCCCAAGTACAAGTTCATCACACCTCACGACATGCTTCTAAATGTCCTAGTGAGACATGGTGTCAGTTTAACCCAATCCCACAGACTCTGTGGCCACAGCTCAGCTGCTTGAGAACAAAGTGGGAGATGAAGCTGCCAGCTGAAAGTTATGAGTTGCTTCCGTTAACCCACCAATTGCACTTGACACAGAAGAATGCGTCTCAACCTCCCGCCTCTGGTGATTGATTGGAGAAGTTCAATTTGCTTGAAGTTACGCTTGGTGGGAACTTTATGACCACATCTGTCATGACAATCTTGTGCTCTACTTGCATGTTCCTGGAGAAACTTGGAACTGCAGGGCCAAGTCTCTGCTTTCTTAGAGCTCCTGAATTCTTGGCGGTGACCAAGAACAGCTCTTCCTAGATTGGGGTGGTCTTATCTTCCTAGCGATCGGAGAACTTCTCAGGATGATCCAGGCCGAGCGTTCTCCTCAGTCTCATGGCCTGGTGGATTGCCTTTCTTTCCAGATTGGTACTCTGAGGTCCACTCTGCTTTCACAATCCAATTTTACTGTATTCATTCAGTTCAGAACAATTTGCTTTTTTGTACATTTGGGGAAGGGGTGTGTGGAAAAATTCTTAGTCTAATAATTATTGGTTGCGGGTAAGAGAAGCCCCTTGCATGCTATAGTAAATACAAATGGGATTGTGTTCTATAACAACACAAGGAATTGCAAGCAATTAAAGGTTACTGAAATTACTGCAGGCTCTCAAGAGGGAGGGGAAGCAGGATTGGAAGGTGCCGTGTCCTGAGCTATCATCTTTTCTACTTTTCTTCCAATCATACCTCATGACTGAAAATGGCTCTCCCATAACCCAGAGGGTTTTCATGTCTCCATCCTAACCAGTCTAAGATGAATATACTCCAGCTTCAATTCTAACCCCCATCCTAGGGCCAATAATGTGACGGGGGGGGCGGGGTGGGGAGAGTTAAGTATTACTACAAGGTCGCTGTGACCTTTTCTCTTCGGGTTGGGAGAAGAAGCTCTCACAGAAAGGGGTTTTTAATGAGTTTGAGAGGTACCTATTTCAGTGATCAATTATTGTGTAGGAAATACCCCCAAACTTAGTAGATTGAAATGGAAACCATCTTTGTTACTTCTTATGATTTTGTGGGTTGAAGATTTCAACAGGGCATAGTGGGGTTGGTTTGCCTCTGTTCCCCTGGATGTCCACAGGGGCTGGGACAGCCAGGATGGTCTTTCCACCCACATGCCTGGTGGCTCAGATAGAAGGCTCTTGCACCCGAGGCAGCAGCAGCCCGACTGGCATCATGTGTGGGCATCTTCTTCCACAGTGCCTCTCGATCTGGAGTCTCTAGCAGGGTAGTTGGACTTCTAACATGGCAGCACCAGACTCCCAAGAGGTTAAAAGCAGAAACTTCAATATTGACCCAGCAATCCCACGACTAAATGTATACCCAAAGGAGCATCAATCACTCTACCAAAGAGACACCAGCATTCGCATGTTTATCGCAGTACTATCTACAGTAGCAAAAACATGAACCAACCTAGAGGCCCATCGACAGTGGGCTGGCCAAAGAAAATGTGGTACATAGACACTGTGGAATACTACGCAGCCATAAAAAGAACAAAATCATGTCCTTTATAGCAACATGGGTTCAGCTAGAGAACATCATCTTGAGCAAATTATCCTAGAAACAGAAAACTGAATACCATATGTTCTCCCTCATAAGCGGAAGCTAAACACTGAATATACACAGGCGCAAGGATGGGAACAAGAGACATCGGGACCCTTCTAAAGCAGGGAAAAAGAGGGTTAACGGTTGAAACTACCCACCGGATTCCATGTCTACTACCTGGGTCGCGAGCTCAATAGAACCTCAAACCTCACCATCATGCAATATACCTATGTCACAAACCGGCATATGCACTCCTTGAATCTAAAAAACGAAACATAAACAAAAAACCTTCCGCATGGTATCACTTTCCTTGCATTTTACTGGTGAAAGCCGGTTGCATACCGGAAGGTGTGGCTTATTGAGGATCACAAAGGTAACAGATTACCAGGATAACTCAAGAGCTTCTACTACAGAAAATGACCAGGTCGACTTTATGTGATTAACTAGCTGAAGGGAGAAGATGTTTCCATACTCAATAGGCAAGGTCAGCTAACCTCACTGACTGTGGAGGTTAGCAGTAATCTGCAGCCTTGTCTTTGGCCCTCAAGGTCAATCTCCATTTTGAAATACACCTGCGAAATGACCCTGAGTTACTGAACAGTGATTCCTCCCTTACCTTAGTTAAGCCTTCACACCTTGTTGGGAGATGTTTCCCATTATTTCCTAATGGCCTGCTCCCTTCCTTCCAGTGGGTCTTCGTTGTAATCTATCCTCTATCTATCTATCCTGCTGCCAGGCTAATCTTTCTAAAATGGTGCTTTTATTGTGTCACTCTCCTGCCCAAAAGCTTTCAGTGATTTCTTCTTATCTACCAATGAAATCTAAAAATTTAACCTGGCATTCTATGCTTTCTCCAGTCTGGCCCCAACTAATGATCCCAAAGTTCTGACCTACTGGGCTCTGACTCAAAGTCAGCCTTCCAGTCACTGCAGTTTTCTCTGTGCTCCTTGTTCTGGCTCTGTCTCTCTTCTCTCCCTTATCCCCTTATCTGGCATGGCTGTCCTCTCTCACCCGCATCCACATCAGCCCTTCCCACAAAGCTCTGCAGGTTCTTCCTTTTCCTGCTACCCCTGGCCACAAGGGTCTCTAGAGGATCTCCTGCGTCCATAACCAACTGGGTGTTAGCAGTGGTCCCATGAGATTATAATGCAGGCTGGTTCGGCGGCTCAGTCTGTAATCCCAGCACTTTGGCAGGTTGAGACGATTAGTGAATTGCCTGAGCCCGCAGGTTCAAGACCAGTATGGGCAACTTGGCGAGACCTCATCTCTACAATAAAATAAAAAATTAGCCGGGCATGGTAGTGTGTGCCTGTGGTTCCGGCTACTTGGAAGGCTGAGGTGGAAGGATCGCTGGAGCCCAGCGGGTCGACGCCGGGGTTGGTGGCCGTGAGTGTGCCACTGCACTCCAGTCTGGGCGATGGAGTGAGACTCTAACTCAAAAAAAAAAAAAAAAAAGATTATAATGCAACTGAAAAGTTCCTATGGCCTAGTGACATTGTGTCTGTCAGCGCTACATATTACCTCTTGTGTTTGTGGTGATGCTGATATAAACAAACTTACCGTGCTGCCATTCATATAAAAGTCTAGCATATACAATTATACATGATACTTGATAATGGTAATAAATGACTAGGTAGCCGGTCTCGGTGGCTCAGCCTGTAATCCTGGGCCTTTGGGAGGCCGAGGTGAGTGGATTGCCTGAGCCTGCGGGTTCGAGACCCACCTGGGCAGCGAGACCTCATCTTTACAATAAATCAAAA
>NW_007055749.1:64440-90935 GCF_000164805.1 Carlito syrichta | reverse complement strand
TTAGAGATAGGATCATGCTCTATCAACCAGGCTGACATGCAGTGGCATGATCATAGCTCTCAAAAGCCTTGCCTCCCAGGCTCAAGCAATCCTGCTGCTTCAGCCTCCCGAGGGACTATAGGCACACACCACCATGCCTGACTAATTTAAAATTGTTTTGTTTGTTTTGTTTTTCTAGAAATGGTGTCGCCCTATTTTTTGCCCAGGTTGGTCTCAAACTTCTGGCCTCAAGCAATCCTCCTGTCTCAGCTTCCCAAGGTACTGGAATTATAGGCATGAGCCACTGCACCCAGCCTATCCTGTACTTAAAAAAAAAATCATTATTTTGTAGCATACTCTTACTTATAAGGAAGGTTAACAAATGATGAAAACAGAGACATACCGATTATAAAGATACATACCGATTATACTGGGACATTCATTTCTGACATTCCTTTGAGGTTGAAAAAGAAAAAAGGAGTTAACTGTAAAACCACCTCAGGCAGGTCCAGCAGGAGGTATTCCAGAAGAAGGCATTGTCATCACAGGGGGATGACAGCCCTGTGCGTGTTACTGCCCCTGAAGGACCTCCCAGTGGGACAAGATGTGGTGGCAGAAAGCTGTCATAGTAATGATCCTGACCCTGTGTAGGCCGAGGCTAGTGTGTGTGTTTGTGTCTTCGTTTTTAGCAAAAAGTGTTACAAAATAAAAAATTTAAAAATAGAGAAAAGCTTACAGTATAATGATATAAAGAAAAAATATTTTTGTATAGCTATATAATATGTGTTTTAAGCTAAGCGTTATTAGAAAGTGTCAAAACATTTTTAAAAACAAAATTTGTAAGGTAAAAAAATTACAATAAACAAAGTTTAACTTATTGTTGCTGTTGTTATTATTATTGCCAGGGTCACTCTCGGTCACCCAGGCTGGAGTGCAGTGGTACAGTCATAGCTCACTGTAGCCTCAATCTCCAGGACTCAAGTGATCCTCCCGCCTTAGCCTCCTGAGTATCTAGAACTACAGGCCTGCACCACCATGCCTAACCAATTTTTGTAGAGACCAGGCCTTGCTCTGTTGCCTAGAATAGTGTCAAGCTCCTGGCCTCAAGTGATCCTCCTGCCTCGGCATCCCAAAGTGCTAGGATTACAGGCATGAGCCACCACACCTGATCCAATTTATAATTGAAGAAAAAAACATGCTTTTATTAGTTCAGTGCACCCTAAGCGTACAGCGTGTGTGAAGTCCACTGTAGTGTACAGTGATGTCCTAGTCTTTCACATCCACTTACCATTCACTCACTGACTCACCCAGAGCAACTCTAAGTCCTCCAAGCTGCATTCGTGATAAGTGCCCTGTACAGGTCGATCATTTGACATCTCTTATACAGTATTTTCACGGTATCTTTTCTATGTTCAGATATATTTATATACACAAATACTTACCATTGTGTTATAATTGCCCACTGTACTGTATCCCATAGAGTAACATGCTGTACAGATTTATGGCCTGAGAGCAATGGGCTATTCCATACAGTCTGCACATCTAGGTTTGTGTAAGTACATTTTATGATGTTCGTGCAATGATGAAGTCACCTAATGATGCATTTCTCAGAACATGTCCCTGTTGTCAAGGGAACCATGACTGTATATTCAGTTTGGGAGTTAGAAGGAATTTTCCAGGGGTGATTTGAGTGTAACCTTCTGCTGAAAGTAGTAATCCCTTCTGTGGCAGAAGAAGGTAGGTAGTCTAGTGGTTAAACACGTGTGTCTCAGAGTTGGACTAGCAGGATTAAATCTTGACCCTGTCATTACCAGCCATTAGCCTTGGTTCCTTCTTCTGAAATTGGTGATGCTATCAACACACCTTTAGAAGGTGAAGTGAGTCTATGCCTGTCAAGCAGGTAGCAAAGAGCTTGGAAAAAGTAGACATTCAAGTGCATGTCACCATGTTCATCCCATTGTCATCTGCACCTAGCCTCTGCTTGAGAGCTAGCCATCACCATTTTCACAGAAACTCATTCCTCAGGTTGGTAGCCCAAAGTCTTAGAAAGTTCTTTCTTTATGGTGCTGCAGCTTATCTATTTCTTTTTTTTTTTTTTTTGAGTTGGAGTCTCACTCTGTCACCCAGACTGGAGTGCAGTGGCTGCTTCCGGCCACCGCAGCCTCCACCTGCTGGGCTCCGGCGATCCTTCCGCCTCAGCCTTCCTAGTAGCCGGAATTACAGGCATGCGCTACCACGCCTGGCTGATTTTTTGATTTATTGTAGAGATGAGGTCTCGCTGCCCAGGCGGGTCTCGAACCTGCGGGCTCAGGCAATCCACTCACCTCAGCCTCCCAAAGGCGCGGGATTACAGGCTGAGCCACCGAGCCCAGCTAGTTTATCTATTTCTACCTCAAAATCATTTGTCCTTGCTCTACCTTCTGAAATGTTACAGGAATCAGGATACTCTCTTCTTTGTAAGATAGCTTCTCAAATATTGAAGGCAGTGCTATGGTATGAATGTGTCCCCCTAAATTTCATATGTTGAAACCGAATTTCCAATGCAATGGTGTTAAGAGGAAGGGTCTTTGGGAGTTGACTAGGTCACGAATGGGCTTAATGCCCGTATAAAAGAGAATCTTGGGAGCATGTTTGCCCCTTTCCATCACGTGAGGACACAGGGACAGAGGCACCATCCATAAGGAACAGACCCTTCTGACACCAAATTTGCTAGCACCTTGACCATCCCTCTAGAACTGTGAGCAATAAATGTTTATTTGTAGACCACCAACTTTATGGCATTTTTGTTACAGCAGCCCAAAGGGACTAAGGCAGGTAGCTATTATGTCCCCATGAAATTTCTTCTATGAGTACGACTCCCTGTTTCCTGGTTTTGAGAACCTTGGTCTTTGGTCTGAGCAAAACATTGGTCAGAACAGAATGTCCTTCCTACCCTGACACCTTTGGGATGTAAAGCTCTGGTAAGTGCCCTCAATAACCAGCGTTCTTCCATCACCAAAAAATGGGGAAGTTTCAATTTTAGAATACAATGTAAGGACACCTGACCCATCTAATTATCTGGGAATTCTAAATTCTTTTTGTGTCATGTCTTACAGATTATCAGAAAGTGATGAGCCCAATCACGTTAGCATTTGCTCTTATAGAATGTTCTTTCTGAATTATGTTGAAAATCCGATTCTCTTTGTTTATGGATATGAAAACAGTGTTATCAAATCTTGTTTGTGCTTTTTGTAAAACCATTTGTGCCAAATCTTTTCTCTTGGTCCCCGAAGTTCCTCTGGGAATTTTTCCATGATCGTGGAGACCTCTCACCCTGAGAAGGGACTGTGTCCTCTTGGCTCACGCCCCAGTGAGGTTCCCTCACCTGACCATCAGCGCACATTTTGACAGGTGGCTGTTTGGAGCTGCCCATCCTGTGTGTCTGATGATCAAAGTAAATCACTCTAGTTTATATTAGTGTCAAAACACTTAGAGGTTTTCCATAGGTAGCTTCAGGCAAAAGGAAAGGAAATATTTTTATTGATCCGCTGGACATTTGAGGATTTGGAATTTCTTTGGAATTCACAGAGAGTTTAACATTTTACGTATCCTGTCCCTTCTGGGTATTCTTGTTTATACTGGTTCCCATTTGCTTTTTTCTGTGTAGTTAATTAAGCATGTCATTGGCTAATTGCATAGATGCTAATAACAACATTATGATGGATGTCTCAGCTATGGCATTCTTCAGCCTGTGTGTAGCGCTACCTGTGACCAAGACGACCTGTGCACTTTGGCAGAGACCAAACAACCCTAATTTTGAGAATACCCAAATGAATAAGAGGACATTTTTGTGCACACAGTGGAGAAGAAGTAGTTGATGCTGGGAATCCATAGTCAAGTCCCATGATGCCAAAGGTTTTCCAGAAGGAATCTAACTTTTCTACTTAAGGAGTAGATTGGCTGTGGCCCCTTATGAATTTCAAATGCCATAACTGAAATATTTGTTGATGTAATAGAAAAGAAATCAATAGTTGTTTGGATAGAGAAAATCTCTTTGACGTAGTGAATACAGAGGACTTGGTAGGTACCCGTCACCCAGCTCAGTCCCATCCCCCCTCTGTAGCCCCCACCCTGCTCACTCCTTGAAAATCCATTTGTAACCATTACTTGAGTGTCATGTTCAGTGATGAAGTGCATTCTCGCCCTTTGCCGTGGCAGCTGCATGCGGGAGCAGGCCTGGCCACAGAGGTGAGAGCAAGGCTGGGCCTCTCACTGCCCAAGGCCCATGAATCATGTCAGGCTGGTTGGTAACCTGAGCCCGTCTCGCCCCTTGCCACAGGCCTCCATGACACTCCTTCCAACTTAATTTCAGCCTAAGGGATGCTTTTAAGAAGATTTTAGAGCGCAAAAACATCTCCTTGAAAGAATTGTAGTTACATTAAAAACTAATTATCAGAGCTTAGGGGTATAGATCTACTGCCATATTTTACGTAGAGAGCAATTCATCTCTCAGACCCTGAAATATCATTACATAGTAGGTTAAGGACATCAGCCCAGGGGATACTGGGGAAAAGGTAGTACAATAACCAAATGCCTGGAGTTGACGAGCAATATTATGGCAAAATAGCTCTGCCTTCCTGCTATAGCAGTTTCTGATATAACCAATTTTTAAATAGCATATCCTAAATGAGCCCATGCATAAAAGTGTGGGCAAGTGTGGATTGTCTGGGCCTTCATGTTAAATGCGGTATTTGTCTTTGAAAGACTTGGCTTTGTGGCATTTATAAAAAATGAAAACAAAAACAGATGTTACAATGAGAAAAGAGATGATGAGATATTTCCTGCTGTCCATAGGTAGATTAGAGGGTGTGTCATGTATAGGATGGGGCTAAGCATTCTTATGTGCTATATTATTTGAGTCTCACAACAAACTAATAATGATGAATGCGATTATTTATTGCAGTTTTACTGTTTAGGAGACTGTATGCATCAGAACGTTTTTGGTTGTAGACAACAGAAAATCCAACTCAAATTTGCTTAGACAAGAATTTATTAAGTAACGGAAAGATCCAGAGTTAATGGGCTTGATTCAGAAATTCAGCTGTTATCACGGACCCAGTTTCTTTTCATGTCTCGGTCTTTTCACTATAGAAGTGTATATTTACTTCTTAAGGTGGATTTTTTTTTTCCTGGTTCCAGGATGGTTGCCAGCAGCTTCCTGGACATCATGTTCCCTTGTTCACATCTAGTGGGATGTCTTTGTTCCCGAATCTTTGAGTCCTGGTATTTTTTTCTGATCCGGTTACATGGCCAAGGCTGAATCAGTGACATGGCCCAGAGGAATGTAATGAGTTGATTGGCTTAGCTTAGACCATTTGTACTACCCCTGAAACTGATGTTAGAGTCACTATTCTTTGATCCATGAGGACTCCAAATGGAATCTTGGGGAATGGTTGTTGGAGACAAACCCAGATGTTTACTAGGGGACAGGGACATTAAATAACTGATCCATGGTTTATGCAAGTGATCAGCAAAAGACCCTGAATTTCACTCCTGGTAACCTTATTCAAGACCCCTTTCTCTGAGCTGTGGTTCTTCTGGCATCTCCTAACCCTTGAAGTCCCCCGAAAAATGAATGATCTCTTTTGGAGGGTAGGTCCATTGTAGTACAGGCTTTTCCCCACTAGGTATGTGTACTAAGGAACCCACTGGCATCAATGTATCAGCTAGCATTGTTATGAGAGGCTGCAGTCCGCTTCAGTGAATTTTTTTTTTTTTGGAGACGTTTTCAACACGTTTGCGTATTTCATGATGGGTGATTTATGAGCGTATGTGCGCACACCTCACGGAGTGTTCAGCTGTGTTTGACCAAAAGTAACATAACTCCCATGCCTCACCCGCCCTATTCACTCCATCTCTCTCCTAGTGAGACTGTTTTTGTTTCTTCAGATGAAAAAAGTCCTCAAAAGGAAATGTTTTGCCGCTATGGAATAGGTGAAATAAAAAACAGCAGAAGCACTAAAAGGCATCAAAATTGACAAGTTCAAAAACTGTTTTGAGCAGTGGAAAAAGCATCTTGATAGGTACATTCCATCAAATGGAGAGTACTTTGAAGGTGACTGAAGTTTAAACATGTAAGTGTAAACATGTAAGAATAAATACACAATTTTAAATAAATTCTTGGTTTTTTGAGGTCCACCTTCATATTTATTCATTTATATTTGTTTTGAGTAGGAGTCTCACTCTGTCACCCAGGCTGAAGGACAGTGGCACGTTCCCGGCCACCATAGTCTCAACCTGCTGGGCTCCGGCGATCTTTCCGCCTCAGCCTTCCAAGTAGCTGGAACTACAGGCACACGCTACCACACTCGGCTAAGTTTTTGATTTATTGTAAAGATGGGAGGTCTCACCAAGTTGCCCGGGCTGGTCTCGAACCTGTCGGCTCAGACAATCCTCTCACCTCGGCCTCCCAAAGTGCTGGGATTATAGGCGTGAGCCACCGTGCCCGGCTTCACCCTGGTATTTCTTATGGTTTCTTCACTAAGAATGTTACTCGTACCTGAGTGATGCTAACTTTTGGCAAACGGTGAGTTCAGAAAACTGTAGGATTATTATCTTATGGCGTGAAGGGGTAGAAAGAGCACTAGGTTAAGAACAGAGACTTGGTAACCTATTAACCTTGGACAGGTTGTTTCCCTTCCCAGCGTCTCTGTTTTCCTCATTGGCAACCTTACATACCTGTCTGAGTTGTTCCAGGGATCAAGCAATAGTCCTATTTGAAAGAACCTGAAAAGCACTAGATATTTATGTGTATATCAGTCAGTATCACTGTACATAGGATTGTGATATATTTTGTTCCAAATATAAGAGACACTGAAGGGATCTTTTTTAAGCCTCAGAGACATACTTGAATTCAACAAAGTTTTTCACAGATACAGCCCATGAATACCATCCAAACAAATAATTAGTGGGTTTTCAGGTATGTTTCACGAAACCTACACCAAGGTGATACGGCGTGCATCCATAAGAAACTCTCAGTTGCCTCTTGTTGAGGTGTGATGATTATGAATGTAAGTATTATTTGACTTTGAATTAAACCACAACCTCATCGAAATGGAAGTTGAAAAGATCTTGACCAGCTCCATTTCAAAATACATATGCTTATTAGGTAGAAAAAAACATGTGGAAATAGTAGGAACTAGATGGAACTTAGAGGTGAAATCTCCAACCTCCACACCCCCCCGTTATCTGTCTCCTCTGAGATGTCATAATGAACAGAGACAGGAAAACAAAGCCAACAAAATGAGGTTATGGAATTTTAGGAATCATGTGATCACCAGACATGGATGACCACCTTTGTTGTCCTTTGATAGGGTTATCACAAAAGTGAATCAGGCCAGGAGATCAGTGGTATCTTTCCTTCTATGTTCCTTTATTAATTCCACAATTATTTATTGGGAGCTTACTATGGCCAGGCACTGTACTAAGTGCCAGGGATATGGCAGTGAACAAAATAGATATACCCTTTGTCTTCTGGGCAATTGTAATCAAATGGTAGGATTTAAGCATCGTGTATCTTCACTTCAGTAAGGTGTTAGATGCGGCCTACCTTGGGGTTCCTGGCACAAGATGGAGATACCACCTATTGGTGTATGACTATACCAGAAGAGAGGTGATTCATGGACTGGGTAGATGAGAGAGTGGTTGATATGTTGTCTGTGTTCGAGCCATACTTAGCTTCATGCAGATCCTTGAAGATACCAAGCATTCTCTCATCTCTGAGCTTTGCACATACTCTCCCAACTGCCTGGAGCATGACTCCCATTCCACTCCCCTACCTGTCTGTCTTCCACGTGCTCAACTCCTGACTGTCCTTCAAATGTTAGGTTACATATTACTTTCTTGGGTAAACCACCCCTGAACCCTCAAGTCCCCCTCAAGGTGTCCCTACTAAATGTTCCCAGGTCTCCCATTTTATTATTTATTTTATTTTATTTTTTGAGTCGAGTTCTCACTCTGTCACCCAGGCTGGAGTGGAGTGCATGATCATGGCTCACTGTAGCCTCAGTCTCCTGGGCTCTTGTGATCTTTCCATTTTGGCCTCCCAAGTAGCTGGGACTACAAGGGAGTGCCACCACACCCAGCTAATTTTTAATTTTTATTTTTTATTCGGAGTCCTACTCTGTCTCCCAGGCTGAAGTGCTGTGGCACGCTTATGGTCACTGCAGCCTTGACCTGGTGGGCTCAGGCGATCCTTCCACCTCAGCCTTCCAAGTAGCTGGAACCACAGGTATGCACCACCACCCCCAGCTACTTTCTTGATTTATTGTAGAGATGAGGTCTCGCCAAGTTGCCCAGGCTGGTCTCGAACCCTTGGGCTCAGGCAGTCCTCTCACCTCGGCCTCCCAAAGTGCTGGGATTATAGGTGTGAGCCACCATGCCCAGCCTAATTTTTTTTTTGTAGAGACGAGGTCTCACTATGTTTTCCAGGCTGGTCTCAAATTCCTGGGCTCAAGTGATATTCCTGCCTTGGCCTCCCAAGGTGTTGGGATTACAAGTGTGAGCCACCATACCTGGTTCCTAGGTCTCCTTTATTATTATGTCTTAAAGAAGCACTTATTTAGTGTTCCTCGCTAGACTTTGACCACTAGCTTGATTTGGACAGTTCTGTCTTGGTCGACACTCTAACCCAGGACCTAGCACAAGTCCTGGCATAGGTCAGTGTCTTGATAAGTATTTGCTGATAATAAGCAGGTTCTTACTTTCCTCTTTGATCACAAGACGAAGGTACTTTTTTTTCTTTTTTTCAGTGGGGGTCTCACTCTGTTATCCAGGCTGGAGTGTGGAGGCATAATCACAATTCACCACAGTCTCAACCTCCTAAGACCAGGGTACTTTCTTTTTTTCACATAATACCGTTTTAATGCGACCTTATGGGTATCATACAGTTGAGAAAAATGTCATTTGTCCTGTTGAAAATTGAGGGCAGAACATCAGCAATTCTTTTTCTTTCTTTTTTTTTTTTTAAAATCTTAGGAAGCAGCATTTTATTAGCACCAGCAGAATTCAGTGGGCTAATGCTCGAGGCTGAGCAAACCAGAGAAAGAGGAGAGGGTTTTTTTATGTTAGTTTAGGTAAGGGAGGGGGTCGGTTTGTATGGCTATACGTTTTTTTTTTTTTTGAATTTGCAAAGTTGTATTTAGCAAAACCAGATTTTCAAGAACAAGTTGTTTCCAGGATATACGTAACAAGTAGGGATTGTAAACCGATGACTTCACAAAGAAAGGATAAGGGGGGTAAGGTTGTGAATTGATTACTATCTTGCACTTACAGGAAAGTTGCTTGTGGCTATTTGATTTTCTCACGTCCCATGTCCAGTAGGTTTGGAGCGTGAAGGTTGAGTTTTAAAAAGGAATAATTTTAATTGTTTTTAGTCCCTCTCTGCCACATGTCCAATATCCGCTGCACTCTGAGGTCTCCAAAGGTCTCTGAGGCCTCCTCAGGCAGTCTCACCATTGTAGCCTCTCTGGGCTTACTTCACCCAGTTCTCTCAGGCTGGCATTGCACACGGGGTGCTCTATAGTTCTGGGGTCTTATGGGCAGTCCCTCAACCACGGTTCCACTAGGCATTACCCTTGTGGGAGCTCTCCGTCATCATTCCAACCATACATTTATGCTCAGCATTTCTCTAGTGGGCGCTCTCTGTGGTGATCCTACTCCTGCTAATAAGTCTTTGCCTGAGCTTCCAGACTTGTGATGACATCTTTTGAAATCTGAGTGAAGGCTACCAAGCCTTCACAGCTCTTGCTTTCTGCAAGCCTGCAGAATTAGCACGACACGGACATTGCCACGTTTTACAACTTGTATCTTCCAGCGTTGCCACAGGAGTCACATCCGGGGCTTCTTGAGCCACCATGCACCAACCAGAGCAGCTGGGTTGCAGGGAGCAGTGTCTTGAGGTGGTGTCTTGGGCCTGTTGTCTTGGGCCTGTTCCCAGAAACCATTCTCTCCTCTCAAACCTCTGGGCCTGTGATGGGAGGGGCAGTTCAAAGCTTTTCTGAAATGCTTCTGAAATACCTTTGGGACCTTTTTCCATTGTCTTGACTATGAAAACCTGGCCCTCAATTTACCCCTTTACCCTTTACTCACCATAGCCTCAACCTCCTAAGACCAGGATATTTAATTTTTTTTCACATAATACCGTTTCAATGCAACCTTATGGATATCATACAGTTGAGAAAAATATCATTTGTCCTGTTGAAAATTGAGGGCAGAACATTAGTAATTCTTTTTAAAAATTTTTTTAAGTCTATGGAAGGCAGTGTGGCGATTTCTGAAAGAACTAAAAATTGATCTTCCATATGATCCAGCAGTCCCTCTCCTGGGAGTATACCTGGGGGAACATAAATTGCTCCACCAAAAAGACACCAGGGTATTTCCTAATCCCCATTTCTTTAATTTGACCTCTCTTTGGCACTGACTACTTTTTCTTTAAGCCCTTTCCTATTTTGCTTCTCTCCCTCTTTTTCTTTTGTACTTCCTGAAGCTGCTTTAATTTTTATTTATTTTATTTTTATTTTATTTATTTATTTTTTGAGTTGGAGTCTCACTCTGTCGCCCAGACTGGAGTGCAGTGGCCGCTCCCGGCCACCGCAGCCTCGCCTGCTGGGCTCCGGGGATCTTTCCGCCTCAGCCTTCCAAGTAGCTGGAATTACAGGCATGCGCTACCACGCCTGGCTGATTTATTTTATTTTCAAAATGGATATACGGGGTACCCAATGATGCTTTGTTACCAAAAAATAGTAATTGAATCATAGTAATTAGCATATCCATTATTTTAAATATTTATTATTTCCTCATGTTAGGAACATTCAATATCCTCCTTTTAGCTATTTTAAACTATATTTTTTTATTTTCTTTACCTCCATAGAACTGTCAAATACTTTATTTTTATTTTACCTCCTGAAATGATATATTATTGTTAACTGTCATACCCTCTAGTGATATGGAACACT
This sequence comes from Carlito syrichta, assembly GCF_000164805.1. Classification (NCBI taxonomy): domain Eukaryota; kingdom Metazoa; phylum Chordata; class Mammalia; order Primates; family Tarsiidae; genus Carlito; species Carlito syrichta. The sequence continues at coordinate 79,962 of NW_007055749.1, read as the reverse complement.
AGAACGTATTCCTCTTATCTAGCTATAATTTTGTGTCCCTTTTTTTTTTCTTTTGAGTTGGAGTCTCACTCTGTCACCCAGACTGGAGTGCAGTGGCCACTCCTGGCCACTGCAGCCTTGACCTTCTGGGCTCTGTGATCCTTCTGCCTCAGCCTTCCAAGTAGCTGGAACTACAGGCGCGTGCTACCACGCCCGGCTCATTTTGATTTATTGTAGAGATGAGGTCTTGCCAAGTTGCCCAGGCAGGTCTCGAACCCACGGGCTCAGGCAATCCACTCACCTCAGTAATTTTGTATCCTTTAACAAATCTCTCTCTCTCCCTCTCTTCCCCCTCCCATTTCCAGCCTCTGGTAACCTTTGTTCTACTTTTTGCTTCTATGAGTATCAACCTTTTTTAGCTTCCATATGTGAGTGAGAACACGCAGTGTTTGACTTTCCATTTCTGGCTTATTTTACTAAATGCAGTATCCTCCAGTTCCATCCACATTACTGTGAATGACAGGATTTTATTCTCTTTTTATGGCTGAAGAGTATTCTGTCGCATATATGTATAACATTTTCTCTCTCCGTTCATCTGTTGTTGGACACTTAGGTTGATTTCATATCTTGGCTATTGAGAGGAGTGCTGCAATAAATGTGGAGAGATGTCGCTTCAGTATACTGATTTCCTTTCCTTTGGATAAATATCCAGTAGTGGGATTACTGGATTATATGGTGGTTTTATTTGTAGCTTTTGAGGAAACGTCACACAGTTCTCCATAGTGGCTGTAATATTTTCCATTCCCACCAACAATGTGTAAGAGCTCCCATCTCTGCTTCTTCTCCAGCATTTGTTAGTTTTTGTCTTTTTGATAATAGCTGTCCTAACTGGGGTGAGATGATACCTCATTTGTGGTTTTGATTTGCATTTCTCTGATGATTAGCGGTGTTAAACATTTTTTTCATATGCTTGTTAGTCATCCACATGTCGTCTTTTGAGAAATCTGTTCATTTTGTTCTTTTAGAAATCAGATTGTTTATTTTTTTTGCTGTTGAGGTGTATATTCTTGATATTAATCTTCTTGTTCGATGAATAGTTTGCAAATATTTCCCCCCATTCTGTAGGTTGTTGCCTGTGCTTTTGAGGTCTTATTCATAAAATCTATTACCACACCAATGTCCTGAAGCATTTTTCCTGTATTTCCTTCTAGTAGTTTTATAGTTTCAGGTCTTACTTTTAGATCTTTGATTCATGTTGATTTTTGTACAAGGTACCCGGAGGTGATCTAGCTTTATTCTTTTTCATACAGATATCCAGTTTTCGTAGCACCATTTATTGGAGAGACTTTCTTTCCCCCCACAATGGGTGTTCTTGACAATGTTGTCAAAAGTCAGCTGGCTGTAGATATGTGGATTAATTTCTGATACTCCATTCCATTGGTCCATGTCCCTGTTTTTATGCTAGTACCATGCTGTTTTGGATACTACAGCTTTGGAGTGTATTTTGAAGTTTGTATGATGCCCTCAGCTTTGCTCTTTTTGCTCAAGATTGCTTTGCTTATTTGTGGTCTTTCGTGGTTCCATACAAATTTTAAGATTTTTTTTATTTAAAAATTTTTTTAGAGATGTGGTCTCATTATGTTGCCCAGGTTGGTCTTAAAGTCTTGGCCTCCATCTATCCTTCTGCCTCAGTTTCTTGAGTAGCTGGGGTTACCACCATGCCTGGTCACATTTTAAGATTTTAAAAAGTCTATGAAAAATGTCATTGGTATTTTGATAGAGACTGCATTTAATCTACAGGTTGCTTTGGGTGGTGTGGTCATTTTAACAATATTAATTCTTCTGATCCATGAGCATAGGACATCTTTCCATTTGTGTGTTTCCTCTTCAATTTCTTTTCCTCCTCCTTCTCCTCCTCCTTCTTCTTCTTCTCTTTCTCCTCCTCCTCCTCCCCCTCCCCCTCCCCCTTCCCCCCTCCACCTCCTCCTCCTTCTTTTTTTAAATCAGCTTCCGCAAGTTTGAACATTCTTTAGTTTCTTTCATTAGTGTTTTGCAATTTTCACCTCCTTTGTTAAATCATTTCTAAATTTTTTTTGGTAACTATTGTAAATGGGATTGCCTTCTTGATTTCTTTTTCAGTAGTTTGTTGTTTGTGTATAGAAATGCTGCTGATTTTTGTATATTGATGTTATATCGTGCAACTTTACTGAATTCATTTATTATTTTGGGGGGAAGAATCTATGTTTTTCTATATGTAAGATCATACCATCTGCAAACAGGCACAATTTCACTTCCTCTTTTCAAATTTGGATGCCCCATATTTTTTTCTTTTGCCTATTTTCTCTGGCTAGAGCTTATACTATGTTGAATGTGAGAGCAGGCATCCTTGTCTTGTTTCAGTTCTTAAAAGAAAAGCAGTCAGCTTTTCCCCTTTCAGTATGATGTTAGCTGTGGATTTGTCATTTATAACCTTTATTATGTTGAGGTACTTTTCTTCTATACCTAATTTATTTTTTTCATGAAGAGATGTTGAATTTTATTATTCTTTTCCCACATCTATTGAAATGATCATATGTTTTTTTTCCTTCATTTTGTTGGTGTGATGTATCATGTTTGTTTATTTGTGTACGTTGAGCCATCCTTGCATTCCTGGGATAAATCCCAGTTGATCATAGTTTATTATTTTTTCCCATATTGTTGGGTTCACTTTGCTCATATTTTGTTGAGGATTTTTGTGTCTGTGTTCATCAGGGATATTGACTTTGTTTTTTTTCAGTGTTTTTGTCTGGTTTTGGTATGAGAGTTATACTGGCCTCATAGAATGTGTTAGGAAGAGTTCCCTTCACTTCAGTTTTTTGGAATAGTTTGAGATGAATTGGTACTAATTCTTCTTTAAAGGTTCAATAGGATTCTGCAGTGAAGCCATCTGATCCTGGACTTTGATTTGTTGGAACACTTATTATTACTGGTCCAATTTCATTACTTGTTATTAGTCTGTTCAGACTTTCTTTTTTTTTTGAGTTGGAGTCTCACTCTGTTGCCCAGACTGGAGTGCAGTGGCCGCTCCCGGCCACCGCAGCCTCGACCTGCTGGGCTCCGGCGATCCTTCCGCCTCAGCCTTCCAAGTAGCCGGAATTACAGGCGCGCGCTACCATGCCCAGCTGATTTTTTGATTTATTGTAGAGATGAGGTCTCTCTGCCCAGGCGGGTCTCAAACCCGCGGGCTCAGGCAATCCACTCACCTCAGCCTCCCAAAGGCGGGGGATTGCAGGCTGAGCCACTGAGCCTGGCTTGTTCAGACTTTCTATTTGTTCTTGGTTCAGTATTGGTAGGTTTATAATCTAGAATTTATCCATTCCCTCTGGTTTTCAAATTTATTGGTGTATAGTTGTTCATAGTAACGATCCTTTGTATTTCTGTGGTATCCATTGTGATGTCCACTTTCTCATTTTTGATTTTATTTATTTAGATGTACTTTTTTTTCCCCCTTAGTCTAGCTGTTGGGTTGTTAATTTTGTATATCTTTTCAAAACCAACTTTTTATTTCATTTATCTTTTCTATTGTTTTTTAATCTCAATTTCATTTATTTCTGCTCTGATCTTTATTATTTCTTTCCTTCTACTAATTTCAAGTTTGGTTTGTTTTTGCTTTTCCAGTTCCTTAAGATGCATTGCTAAGTTGTTTACTCGAAATAGTTCTACTTTTTTGATGCAGGCATTTATTGCTATATATAAGCTTGCTTCTTAATACTGCTTTTGCTATGTCCCATAGATTTTGGTATGCTGCATTTCTATTTTCATTTGTTTCAAATAATTATAAAATTTTATTCCTAATTTCGTCCTTCACCCATCAGTTGTTCAGGAGCATACTGTTTAATTTATATTTATTTGCATAGTTTCAAGTGTTCCTCTTGTTATTGATTTCTGGTTTTGTTCTATTATGGTCAGATAAGATACTTGATATAGTTTGCTGTTGAAAAAGATTTTGAGAATCATTTTGTGTCCTAACATATGGTCAGTCTTGGAGAATGTTTTATGTGCTGATGAAAAAGAATATGTATTCTGCAGCTATCCAGTGAAATGTTTTGTTTCTGGTCTGTCCAGCACTGAGAGTGAATTGTTGAAGTCCTCAACTATTATTGTACTACAGTCTATCTCTCCTTTTAGATCTGATAATATTTGCTGTACCTGGATGCTCTGGGGTTGGGTACATATATAATTACAATTGTTATATTTTCTTGTTTAATTGATCTCCTTATTATTATATAATGTCCTTCTTTGTCTTTTTTTTTTTTTTTTACAGTTTTTTTACTTGAAATCTGTTTTGTCTGATGTAAGTATAGACACATCTGCTTATTCTGGTTTCTGTTTGCATGGAATATCTTTTTCTACTCTCAGTCTATGTGTGTCTTTACAGGTGAGACGAGTTTCTTATAGGCAGCATATAATTTGGCCTCATTTTAAAATCTATTCAGCAAGTTTATATGTTTTCAATGGGGAATTTAATCCATTTATATTTAAAGATAGTACTGATAGTTGAGGGCTTACTCCTGTCATTTTATCGATTGTTTTTTGGTTGCTCTGCATAGCCTTTTTTCCTTACTTCCTCTCTTATTGCTTGTTTTTGCAGTTGGGTAATTTTATGTAGTGCAAGCTTTCATTATTTTCTCTTTCCCTCTTGTGTATCAGCTTTACCAATGAGTTTTATGATTTCACATCTTTTCATGCTGTAAGTTATCCAATGTTTCAGGTGTAGGACTCTCATGAGCATTTCTTGTAAGGCTGGTCTAGCAGTGATGAATTTTCTCAGTTTTTGCTTGTCTGTCAAAGATTTTACTTCTCCTTCATTTCTGAAGGGTAGCTTTGCTGGGTATAAAGTTTTTTTCTTTCAGTACTTTGAATATTATTCCATTCTTTCCTGGTCTGAAAGGTTTCTGCTGAAAAAAAATCTGCTGTAAGTGTAACGGGGGCTTCCTTATATGTAACTTGATTTTTTTTTCTTGCTGCTTTTAGAATTCTTTCTTTTTCTTTGAATTTTGATGATTTGACTATAATGTGCATTGAAGAGGACTTTTCTGGGCTGGATCTATTTGAGGTTCTTTGAGCTTTCTGAATCTAGATGTCCATCTCTCTCCCAAGACTTGGGAAGTTTTCATCTATTATTTTATTAAATATGTTTTCTATATTTTTTTCCTTCTCTTCTCCTTCTAGAGCACCAATAATGAGAATATTTGTTTGCTTAATGTTCCATAAATTCTGTAGGCTTTATTCATTCTTTTTTATATTTTGTTTTTTCTGTCTATCTGTGTTATTTCAAAAGACTTGTCTTCAAGTTCAGAAATTCTTTCCTCTGCTTGGGCTAATCTGTTGTTGAAGTTGTAGGTTGTATTTTTAAAAATTTAATTCACTGAATTCTTCAGCTCTAGTCTTTTCTTTCTTTCTTTCTTTCTTTCTTTAACAATATCTATCTCTGTTGAACTTCTCAATCATATCATGAATTGGTTTTCAGGTTTTTTGAATTGTCTATCTGTATACTCTTGTAGCTCACTGAGTTTCCTTAAGATTATTATTTTGAATTTTCTGGCATTTTTATATTTCCTTACAATTAGGGTCTGTTTCTGGAGAATTGTTTTTTCATGTTTGTTCTGTCCTTATATTGATTTCTGTCCATCTGGTGGAATAGTCATCTTTTTCAATTTTATGGAGCAGGGAAAGACTTATTTGTATAGATGGGTCTTGTGTCAGTTGAATGGGGTTCATTGGCTTTTGTTCTAGGTGGATGTAGTGATATACTCTCCATGTGGTTTCTTCAGCTGATCCACACCAGTGATGTCTGTGAGTGTCTCAGTGGTCTAGGTTGAGGGAGTTTGTGGCAGTGGGGATGCAGCTTTGCTGGAGGTGGGTTTGCTGGGCTGTTACTCAGGTCAGGGGCACATGTGGGCATACAATGGGTCAGCCAACTGGGAGTATGACTCTCTGAGGTTGGGATTGTGGGACTGTTACTTTGGCTCAGAGCATGGGTGCACGGTTGCTTAGCCAGCCTGTGGATGTGCCTGCCATAGGCAGTCCATGGGGTTGTTTAGCAGGTCTAGGAAATGGGCACACAGCTACTTGGCTGGCCTGGGGACATGCTTGCCAGGGGCAGACCACAGGTGTATTTCTCATGTCCGGGGCATGAGCATGTAACCATTCTACCATGCTGGTGGGATTTCATCTGCTCCATAGCTCAGGGACCTTTCCCCTCAGGGGAGGGCATTGCAGTGGTTTGACTGTCTCAAGGGCGGGCTTGCCCTGGGCAGAAGTGCCAGACTGTTCCAGAAGCTGGAAGTACAGGCAGCAGGAATTGGCTTCCCTGCTGTGCAAGACCGGAGTCAAAGCCAGTGCTGGGCCCAGGTTTTGTGCAGCTGAGGTTGTGCCATTGAGCCATTCCTGTGGGCTTGGTGCAGTGAAGATGGAGCCCCAGTGCTTGAGAGGTGTAGTGGCTATTCACTCCCACAAGAGGGTGGATTACAGAGGTGGCCGTAGTCTCAAGATGGCTTCATGTTGTAGCAGCTTGGCTCACAGTGGGCAGGTATAGGGTAGGGAGTGTACACCTTGTGCTCTTAATCTGGAACAATATAGCTGCATGAATTCTCAGCAACTTTTCAAACTGGGCTCAGGGCTTGCAAGGACTGTGGGGTTCTGCAGTAAAGACTGTAGGTATCTGCGGTGGCATTGGGGACTGATGGGGGTCTTCTGCTTACCTTTTCCTGACAAACGGAAGTCTCTTCAGTCTTTGGACCAATCCCATCCAAGTGTGGGTTTGGAGGAAGATGGGGCTGCAGAGGCTGGTTGTCTTCACACTGCCCTCCTAGGCTTCCTATCACCATAAGTATCTTTACTCTCCTGCTGTACTCCAGGGCCCTCCTTTAGACATTCCAGTGAGATCTTGGCAGTTTATTCATTGCCTTGGCCCTTTCTTGTAAGGGGGGAGGGGGTGCAAGTGCCAGGTGCCTCTAATCAGTCACCTTGCTCCTGCCTTGTTTCTGAATCACTGTTCTCTGCTAATTTTCTTCCTAGCCCTTGAGTCAATCATCTTAGCCTCTTGTGGTTTAGGAGAAGCTGATACCACCTCATGTTCTGAGGGTGGAGACTGTGGCCTGGGTTAAGCCAACCATTGCATTTCATGTCCCCAGCCAGGGTAACTGGCTCATAGGTGGGCATCAATCTTAGCCAGTTCAAATGAAGGGAAGTTCAGGACTTGTGCTGGACCAGAGATCTTCTCTTTTTTGAGAAAAGATGGAGCTCTGGGAGTTATGTTTAAGATGAAGATTTCAGGGTTGTAGTGGAGTACACCTGTTATCCCAGCTACTCAGCAGGCTGAGGCAGGGGGATTGCTTGAGACCAGGAGTTTAAGTCCAACCTGGGCAATGTAACAAGACTCCATCTCAAAAACAAACAAAGAAAAAAACAGATGAAAACTACACTCAGGAAAGCTGAGCAGAGAGATGGAAAGAAAATAGGTCCCTGCAGATATATGTTTGGATCAAACCTTGGCCCAATCCAGAGATTATCTCTCAACTTTCTAATTTCATGAATTTATTTTCTTGTTTGAATTGCCTGTTATGTTACTTGCAACCAAAAGCATCCTTACTGATGCACATTTTCTCTCCCATCTCTTGGAGGTTGGTGCTCTGCAGGGTGTTATCTTTAGCTCTTTTCTTCTCACTTCCATCCTTGCCCTGGGCACTGTGGTTTTCTTTTGTGACTTAAGTTACATTTTTATGTCTCCAGCTCAAACTCCTCTCTGGAGTTCTCTGCTTGTGGAACTGGATGACTGCTAGACATTTCCATTTGGATATCTGGGTAGCACCACAATTCTAACATGGCCCAAGGTGAAGGGAACCCATCTTCACCTTGCAAACTGCTTCTCCTCTTGTCTTCTCTCTCTTGCTGGTTGATTGACATTGCCATTCCCCCGGTGGCCCTAGCTGAAATCTGGGCAAGTCCTTGTCTCCTCGTCCTCTCTTACTTTTTTTCCAGTTCTTCAAATTATTCATCACTTCTGGCTGATACTTTCCCCCTGGTTATCTCTCGAAAGCATCCATCTCTATCCATCATCACTGCTATCCATCTACTCATAGCCCCACCATACCAGTCTGACCCTTCTCCATAACCCTGTCTCTAATCTATCCGAGAGCCAGAGGGATCCTTTCAAAATAAGGTACAGTGTTCCTCCTCTGCTTCAGTCTTTAGTGACTCCTCGCCACCCAGAGAATCAGCAAAGCCCCACATGATGGGGCCCAGACCCAGCTCGGGGCTGCTTCTTCTTCTTCTTTTTAAAAAAATTTTTATTTTAAAATCGTGGGGGTACAATTTAGGGTGAGGTATACAAATATTCATTGTGCAGGTACCCTTGTTGATGAGGTGTGCCCCCCCGACCCCAGGCAGAGATTGACTACTGCCAATCCCACCTCCCCCCTCGCAGTTTCCCTCTACTGTCAATCCTTTGCTTATAGAATTACTATGGTTGTTCAAGGTCCACTTATGAGTGAGAACATGTGGTACTCAGCTCTTTGTTTCTGTGAGAAACCACTCGGTATTATCAACTCTAATTCCATCCAGATTGCTGCGAAGTTCACGATTTTGTTCTTCTTTATGGCTGCGTAATATTCCATGGTGTAATGGTACCACATTTTTAAAAATCTGGTCCTCTTTTGACGGGCAGCAGGGCTTCTTTCCCACTTTTTATTTCATATCCTGGCTCTATTTATTAACCATGTTATGAGAAGTAAGTCCTGCTCGCCTTCACTTCCGCAGATGGGTCTTCACATACACAGTTCCCTTTGCCTGAGACGTCCTTCCTCACCTCCGTTCCTTTTCTTTCCTTAGTTACCTCCTGTTTGACCCTCAGGACTTAACTCAGGGGCCACTTTGATCCAAAGACCTCTCCAGATCCCTGCCCCAAGCTCATACCAACCATACTAGCTCAGATTGGCTCGTACTAGTGTGTAAGAGTCAATACTAGTCATCTCTTCCCAGCTCCAAGTTCAGTAGCCTCACCTTGATAACTTGAAACCAGCAGGGTGGAAGTATTTACACTATGGAAATCTGCAAATGCTACGAATCAGGGTATCTTTCTTTGTTTGGTTGATTTTCCCCAGAGAAGCAGTTTACCAGCACCACCCGTAGGCATAATCGCCTGCTAAAAGAATCTCGGAGGGCAGCCCCGGCCGCCGATCTGCTCTCTGCCCTCAGTTTCTGCACAGTGCTTGGCCCACAGCAAGGGGCAGGTGCTGAGGATGACACGGGCATGCCACACTCCTCTTTCCTTGCTAGTTTACCACACAGAATCTAAAAGTTGGCATTTTCTTCCTCCAGCCTCCGAAGACCCCGAAGTGATTTCTGACAAAATACTATATTCTGACAGTCCAGAGGCCTTTGGCTTTCCCTGAGGTGAAATGTTATCTGTTGGAGTGTGCCATTCCAATTGCCATTGGTGTGGTCCAGTTTTCCAAAGGAGACACATTCCCACTCATTTAAATTTGGAATACACATTTTACCCTTCCTCAGGGGTGTACAGTTTTAGCAGAAACAAAGGAGTTAACCGAAAAGATATTGATTAATTAAACATCTTCCCGGGATGGATGTTTTCTCAAGGGGGCAGCACAATTGAATGGGCAGACTACAACCTTGAACAATCAGTTTGTTCCTCTTTTGGACGGGCTCCACCATGGACTTGTTGAGTGACCAGCTGAGCGTGTGTACTTTCTTGCTTCCCGGGAATAGCATCCATTTCCTTGTGACTTCCAGGACACTCAAAGTGGCAATCTTATTTGCTAAAATAATCGAGAACCTTGGTTTAAAGACTCTCAAGACTGGATAATTTGGATAGTTTCCTATATTTTATTTTATTAGAGATGTGAGGTACAAGTCGGGATTAACTACACAAGTAGGCTGTATGCAGGTGAAGTTTGGGCCTCCAACTGGTTCTCTCTGTGCTCTTAAGTGCCCCCTCCCAACCCCAGCAGTGTCCAGTGACTGCCGATCCCTCTCTTGTGGTAATGTGATTCATGTCCAGGTCTATTTAGTTCTTTGTTTCCATGATAGATCACTAAGTATGATGGTCTCCAACTCCATCTAATTTGCTGCGAAGTCCATAATTTATTCTTGTTTATGGCTGCATAATACTCCATCATGTATATGTGCCTAATATCCTGTATCCAGTTCGCTTTCAATGGGCGGTAGGGTTGGTTCCATGTTTTTGCTATTGCGAATAGTGCAGCTGTAACCATGAGGGTGCAGGTGTCTTTTTTTGCAGAGCACTTTATGTTCCTCTGGGCATATTCTCAGGCGGGGGATTGCTGGATCTTATGGAAGGTAAATTTTTAGTTCTTTTAGGAATCGCCACACTGCTTTCCAAAGAGGTTGAACTAGCTTGCACTCCCACCAACAGTGTAGGGATAAGTACCTATTTACTGAGCACGTACTATAGTAGGGGCAGTGGACACAATTTAATGAGGTGTTATCCTTTCTTCAGGGAACTTGTGATCTAGTCCAAGAGGCAACACACTTAAGCACATGTGATTTAAGAGCGTGGTAAGTGCTTACAAAGGAGCTACACATAAATAACGTTCAGGGTGGTTGTGGATGTTAATTCACTCAGCACTTATTTATTGATTGCCCCTACCCTCCCCCCACCAATGCGCCAGGCTCTGTGCTGGGCTGTGGATACGTGGTGCTGCATTCACAGCTGAGAAAAGGGGCAGAAAAGTTAAGTAACTGCAAAACAGACTGATTGGTGTTATAGTAGAGATGCAGATTCAATATTCCGAGGAAATAATTCTGGTAAGGTTTCTGGGAATCAAGGACGGCCTCTCAGGGGAGGTGACCTTGGATTTGGGGTCTGAATGGATGCCTAGGAAAGGTGGAACCATAAAGCAACCACAGAGAAGAGAGAGAAGAGAGGAGAGGACTTCTTAAGGGTGACAGCCGACCCAGAATGTGGAGGAAAGACCGCCCATGGAGTGTGGGAACCGGGCTGGCCTGGACAGCAATGGCTAGGCTGTGTGAAAGAGGTTCTGATAAGTTCCTTCCTCTGAGACACCCAGGAGGTACAGCCTGTGAAAGCCTGTCTCATTATTGCCATCGAAGGCCTGAGAGAGGATCTCTAGGGGGAACTTGTGAGTCTGAGTTCCACTGACCTTAACCGGTATAACTTTTGCCCTTGGTTCTCTGGACGGGCCACTTGGGATTTGTCTGGCTGTATGTACCTCCTGTGATCATAGACAAGTTACTGAACCTTTTTGTTTCTTCATCTGCAAAACAGGATTATGAGAGGGTTGCTATGAGGATTAAACGAACTAATGTGTGTGAAGAGCTTGGCACGACACCTGTTTCATAGCTTGTGCTCATTAAGGTATAACCTTAATTTTGGACCCTAGAAATAAATGCCCCCAGAGTAGTAAGAGTTGTGGTGATGGTATATACAATAAATGGAGGAGTCATGAGAAGGGAGGAGTTAAGTCATTCTTTTTGTCATTTACTTCTTTTTTTTTTTTTGAGTAGGAGTCTCACTCTGTCACCTAGGCTGGAGAGCAATGGCATACTAACAGACTCTGTAGCCTTGACCTACTAGACTCAGGTGATCCTTCTGCTTCAGACTTCCAAGTAGCTGGAGCCGCAGGTGCGTGCCACCGTGCCTGTCTAATTTTTTTGATTTATTGTAGAGATGAGGTCTTGCCAAGTTACCCAGGCTGGCCTCAAACCCCTGGACTCAGGCAATCCTCTTGTCTCCGCCTCCCAAAGTGCTCTGCGCCCGGCTGTCATTAGCTTCTTATTAATTTTTTTCAGCTGTGTTGATCTCTGTGCTTTGATCTCTGTGCCATGGGGGCCATGCTTTCTGTTTTTCTGCCTGGGTCCAGCTAACTCATAGGTATTACCTGCTGGTTTATTGGTAGAGACCAATCTATTCCAGTTCAGTTACCGTCAACACACATTTCCTGACAATCCAGATGTTAATGGAGCCCCAGTGTCCCAGGCATGCCCAGTGTTCCTGGGCATGACCTCGTTTCATCTTCACGGAAACCCTTCATGGGTTCATGGGTACCACAACTTCCCCCATTCTCCACCCAGGGGAGCCGAGACGTTTGCTCTGGTCTCCTCCTCTGGCACGTCCTTCCTTCCCTGGGTTCTGCTATGGCAGTGCTTAACCAGGACAATTGTATTTTAAAACATTTGTAATAATCTTCTGTTACTAAAATAATGTGTGCTCACTGTGAAAAAAACATACAGCAGTGAGTAACGTAAAAAGTAAACTCTCTTATCTCTGTCCACCTTTCTCACTCTCCAGTGATAGCCAATTGAATAATTCGGTCTGTAGTCTTAGAGACTTTTTCTATGTGTTACAGATATGTACCTGTATCCATATCATATATGAGGGGGCCAAAAAACCCATAATTTATTTATAAAAAATGTGTATTTTTTATATGCTTAAACTTCAGTCACTTTCAAAGTACTCCCTGTTTGATGCAATACACCTATTGAGAAACTTTTTCCACTACCCTAAACAGTTTTTTTTTTTTGAGTCGGAGTCTCACTCTGTCGCCCAGACTGGAGCGCAGTGGCCGTTCCCGGCCACCGCAGCCTCGACCTGCTGGGCTCCGGCGATCCTTCCGCCTCAGACTTCCAAGTAGCCGGAATTACAGGCACGCGCTACCACGCCCGGCTGACTTTTGTTTGTTTGTTTGTTTTGTGTTTTTTTGTTTTTGTTTTTGTTTTTATTGAGTTGGAGTCTCACTCTGTCACCCAGACTGGAGTGCAGTGACTGCTCTCGGCCACCGCAGCCTCGACCTGCTGGGCTCTAGTGATCCTTCCACCTCAGCCTTCCGAGTAGCCGGAATTACAGGCACACGCTACCACGCCCGGCTGTTTTTTTGATTTATTGTAGAGATGAGGTCTCGCTGCCCAGGTAGGTCTCAAACCCACGGGCTCAGGCAATCCACTCACTTCTGCCTCCCAAAGGTGCGGGATTACAGGCTGAGCCACCGAGCCCGGCTCCTTCCTCTTTTCTCATCCTTCCTTCTCCAGTCTTTTTTTTTTGAAGTTGGAGTCTCACTGTCACCCAGACTGGAGTGCGGTGGCACGTTCATAGCCACTGCAGTCTCAACTTGCTGGGCTCAGGCAATCCTCCTGCTTCAGCCTTCCAAGTAGCTGAACTACAGGCGCTCGCCATCACGCCCAGCTAATTTTTTGACATGAGATCTCACCAAGTTACCCAGGCTCCCAAAGTGCTGGGTATACAGGCTTGAGTCACTACATCTGGCCCCTTTCTCCAATCGTTTAGCAGCACTTGCTCCCCTGGGTGGAAGGGATGTGTGGTTTCTCCACGGTCCAGGAAGTTCCTAGGGGAAGCAAGCTTATAAACCATGGTTAAAATCTGTCCAAAATGGACAACGTTTTCTTATGAGCACCTATGTCTGTGGCCCACTTCTTTCAGAAGTATAGGAAAAAGGCCAACCCTAAACAGTTTCAAAAGAACTTAAATTAATCCCACTTCATGGACTGACTTGGACCCTGCAAATACTTGTGTTCAGTTTACTTGTGTCTCCTAAAGATTCCTAGTGATTATTATGCTAAAACAGGATTGAAAGGTTGGTTGGGCTGTCCTAGTCTTACATCTGATGGTGTTTTCTTTGGAGGTAGGCTGCCTCTTGGCCTGTAGTAAAATGTAATTTTAAAATGTCTGAACGCCTCCTAAAATCTACCTATGGGAAATTTATCTATCTATGTTTAACCTGTACTAGCTACCCTGCCTCAATTATTCCTCCCTTAAAGATTTTCAATCCCATAATCACATGGGATGTTGAGGGGTAATGGGCAGTTTTCTGTAACTTCTTCAGAGCTGGCATTGGGCGTAGTCCTGCCTAGCCAGAGATCAAAAATCTCTCCCTGTCTGACCTAAGGCATCCAGATCTGTTTCAGCAGTGGCATTGTTTGCAGGCACCAGCTGGAATCCTTGTAAGATCATTGTGTGGGCATGAAATTGCTAGATTCTGGAAGGAGCAAATTCAATCAGACAATTAAAGAGACATGGACCAAAATTTAGCAGGATTATAAACATTACAATTGGCTTAATAAAAGGATAACTGAAGGAAACCTCCCCCCTCCTTTAGGAAGTAGAACAATTAAGTGAAGACAGGTATACATTTTGACAATTTGGGAGGTGGCTGATTACCTTTTGTACAAAAGCTACAAGGCCTGCAGTTACCAGTATAACTTAAATGATAAGCTTTATGACCAGGTGCGGTGGCTCATGCCTATAATCCCAGCACTTTGGGAGAGGCTGAGGTGAGAGGATTGCCTGAGCCCACGAGATCAAGACCAGGCTGGGCAACTTGGCAAGACCACATCTCTACAATAAATCAAAAACAAAAAAATTGGCTGGGCATGGTGGTATGTGCTTGTAGTTCCAGTTACGTGGAAGACTGAAGCGGAAGAATCACCTGAGCCCAGCAGGTCGAGGTTACATGGCCAGAAGCCTGCTACTGCCTTCAGCCTGGGTGACAGAGTGAGACTCCAACTCAAAAAAATGTGTTAAAATAAAAGCCATCAAATTAATAATTTGTTTATGCAGGGCATGGGGGCTCACATCTGTAATCCCAGCACTTTGGGAGGCAGAGGCAAAAGGATTGCCTCAGCTCAGGGGTTTGAGACCAGCCTGAGCAACAAGGAGAGAAATCATCTCTACAGTACAAGCAAAAATTTAGTAGTGCCTGTAGTGTCAGCTCCTTGGAAGACTGAGGCGGAAAGATCACCTGAGCCCGGCAGGTCAAGGCTGCAGTGGCTTTGAGCATGCCACTGCACCACTCCAGCCTGAGTGACAGAGTGAGACTCCAGTTCAAAAAAACATAGCAAAACAAAACAAAATAATTTGTCTAAAATGACCCAGTAAGAGCTAGATGTGGTGGCTCATGCCTGTAATTCCAGCACTTTGGGAGGTAGAGGCCAGAGGAGTGCCTGAGCCTATGGGTTCGAGACTAGTCTGGGCAACATGGCAAGACCTTGTCTCTACAATAAAATAAAATTTTAAAAAACAGCTGGGCAGGCATGGCGGCACATGCCTATAATTCCAACTACTTGGAAGGCTGAGGAAGAAGGATCGCCTGAGCCCTGCAGGTCGAGGCTTCAGTGGCCATGAGCGCGTCACTGCATGCCAGGCTTGGCAACAGAGTGAGACTCAAAAAAAAAAAAAAAAATGGCCCAGGCACCTGGTGAAAACAAATGCAAATCTGCTCTAAACCCACCTTCAACCTACAGGTCTAAAAAAACTTTCACAAATATAGTTTCCAGAAACATGCACTCACGTCAAAATTTAGAAAACATACAAAGAAACCAAGCAGTGCCGGCTCGGTGGCTCAGCCTGTAATCCCGTGACTTTGGGAGGCTGAGGTGAGTGGATTGCCTGAGCCCGTGGGTTCGAGACCCACCTGGGCAACTTGGTGAGACCTCATCTCTACAATAAATCAAAATGAGCTGGGTGTGGTAGCGCACGCCTGTAGTTCC
>NW_007055749.1:58728-64420 GCF_000164805.1 Carlito syrichta | reverse complement strand
AACAAAAAAAAAAAAAAAAAAGAAACCAAGCAGTACAAGTGAGAGACAGAATAAGCAGAGATCAGAATCTGCAGTGAGAACTGGGCACGGTGGCTCACACCTGTAATCCCAACACTTTGGGAGATCAAGACAGGAGGATCATTAGAGGCCAGGAATTTGAGACCAGCCTGGACAGCATAGCAAGACCTCATCTCTATAAAAAATAATAATATATTTTAAATATAAAATAAAATAGCCCGGGAACAGTGACTCACACCTATAACCCCAGCATTTTGGAAGATGGAGATAAGAGAAATGTCTGAGCCCACGGATTCGAGACCAGCCCGGGCAACTTGGCAAGATCTCATCTTTACAATAAATCAAGAAAAATTTGCCGGGAGTGGTGGCGCTTGCCTGTAGTTCCAACTACTTGGAATGCTGAGGTAGAAGGATCACCTGAGCCCAGCAGGTCGAGGCTGCGGTGGCCAAGAGCACGCTACTGCACTCCAGCCTTGGTGACAGAATGAGAATCCAACTCAAGCAAAAAAAATAAAAAATAATAAAGTAGCCAGGTGTGGTGGTGCCTATGGCCCCAGCTACTTGGGAGGCTGAGACAGAAGGATCGCCTGAGCCCAGGAGGTTGAGGCTACAGTGAGCCATGATCATACCACTGCCCTGCAGTATGGGCAACACACGGAGACCCTGACTCAAAAAAAAAGACTAAACAAAAAGATGAAAAAATGGTCAAAGTATGCCATGAGATAGTGAGATAGGCACTAATGAGCTGGCCTAGGATTAGGCAAGCTTGGTCCTGCTCACAGTTCCTTCTTAGAGCTTGACTTGGGTAGAGTCACTGACTCCCCTGTAACTCAGTTTTCTCACCAGTCAAATGGCGTTAATAATACAAACTACACACAAATCCTTGGAGGATGGTAGACCATGGATACATAGTGCCTTGTAAAACAAAAGTGCTAGGTTGGGCGTGGTGGCTCACACTTGTAATCCCAGCACTTTGAGAGACTAAAATGGGGGAATTGCTTGAACCCAGAAGTTCAAGACCAGCCTGGGCAACATAGCAAGACCTCAACTCTACAAAAACTTAGGCATGGTGGTGCACACTTGTAGTCTTAGCTACTCGGGAGGCTGAGGCAGAAGGATAGCCTGAGTCCTGGAGTTTGAGGCTGCCGTGAGCCATGATCATACTACTGCAATACAGCCTGGAAGACAAATTGAGGCTCTGACTCAAAAAAAAAAAAAAAAAAAGTGCTATACAAATATATAGTGGCATTATTGTTGACAATGTCCTATTTGCTTGGCAAAGAACAGAGAGCTATATCCTATGACTCAGTCCTGAACTGAGATCTATCCCAGTTTGCAGAAATGGGTGGTGGTCACCAAAGCACACAGGTGTGTAAGGATGTCTAGATTGTAGGATCAATGTCAATTATGAGGAGGACTTCAACTAAAGGAAGTGGGAAACACAGAGCCACTCTCACTGCCCAGCCCTCAGGAAAACAAAGAGGCTGGATGTGAAGCCTCCAGCTCACATTCAACGTTCCCTCCAGCCCCCACCCATAAGCCCAGACCATGCTCACCAATGAGCAGGAAAGGTTCAATTCTGGTTTTAAATTGGTTGGAGCCATAAAAATGACAATCTGTGCTCCTCCCCACACCCAATCCCTCCCTTTGACTGCTACACCCACGTATTTCCATTATAAATGCTTGCTTCCCCCCCAGGAAAAAAAAAACTTACAAATTATTTCCCCCAAACGAACAAAAGATTTGCCATTGTTTGTTTGGTTTTATTCTTGACATCTGTGTTCCTGTTCTCCACTGTGGAGAAGCAGAAGCTAGAGGCCTACGCCTGTTTACTCAGTAGGTGGACTGTGCACCTGCACGGACTCCCTCAACCCCTGGGCCTGCCCACCCACCAGAGCTCTCTGGAAATGCAGGGCGATGACCTTGCCTAAGCAACCCTTCCTGCAGCAGTGGGTCTTAAAGGCCCATTGAAACAATTCCCCTAGGCCAGGAGCGGTAGCTCACGCCTATAATCACAGCACTTCGGGAGGCCGAGGTGAGAGAACTGCCTGAGCCCAAGGGTTCGAGGCCAGCCTGGGCAACTTGGTGAGACTTCGTCTCCACACTAAGTCAGAAAAACCAGCCAGGCATGATGGCGCATGCCTGTAGTTCCAGTTACTTGGAAGGCTGAGGAGGAAGGATTGCCTGAGCCTAGCAGGTCGAGGATGCGGTGGCCATGAGCGTTCCACTGCACTCCAACCTGGGCAGCAGAGTTGGCTCACAAAAAAAAGGAAAGAAACAACGCCCCTGCCTCTCCTAAGGCAGCACTGATTTATGGGAAGGCCCTCTAGCCCCTGAAGCTGGGGAGGGGAAGGGCAGGATGCAGATTCTGTGTCTTACAAACCGCCTTTCCCTCATTTCTTTCCTTTGTGTCGCAGACGAAGTTGAGCTGCTTTATTTGGGTTTGATTGCTGGGAACCAAAGATTCCCTGACCTTCCCTGGGCGTCCAATTCTGTCTTCCAGGTCAGAAGGGCTCCCGGATCACCAGGCCACGCCCCACCACAGTTGGCCCCTCCCCAGGGGTCCAAGAAAACCAACCCGGCTCTCTCCCAGCGTCCTGCTCTCTGGCCACACGAGGGCGCTCGCTCCGCACCCCACTGGGCGGCGGCCGGGAGGCCAGGGCGGGGGCTGAGGAGGGATCGCGTACTTTTCCGAGGGACCTGAAAAGCTGAACCGAGCCAAGGCTTGGACAACTCTGTACCGGGGAGGAGCTCGGCCGGGGGTCGTCTCCTGCTGCCACCAGTGTGGCTTCCACCTCTTGCAGGGCAGAGGAGGCTATCAAGAAGGAAGGGCTCCCAGAAGGTGCAACTCCCCGCTGTTTACCAATCCGTACCCAGTGGAGGCAGAAGACGACTTCATTCCTCCAGTTGGGGCCGAAGGGAGTGAGGAAATGAGTAATAGGGGAAGAAGAATGTGGGCTCCATCTGAGGCTGAGATATTTTCCTCAGCACCTAGAGAGGAACCTGCCCGGCTGGGACCAGACCCAGAGCGGAGGAATGTGGTGGCAAATGGCCCACCACCCTGAGCCAGAGTTTACCCCGTTTTTCCCCCCTTCCCTTTTGCCTAAAAACACTAATCCAGACAATGGACAATAATTCAATTAGTCATCTTCCCTGACGAGGGCTGAGGACCAGGCTTGGCTCCAGCGGACTAACCGGATGATTCATTCTGCTGAGACCGCAGGGCCAGGCTGGGTCAATACTAACCCCCACCCGACCCGTGAGCGCCCCATGGCTCATGTGTTTCTGCAGCTGCCAGCTCCTCAAACCAACCCTGCAACAAAAATGACCCCATCCCTGAATGCAGGGACAGACTCCTGAAGTGTGCCGCCCCGACTTCCCACTGGGACATGGGCAACCACGATAAACTCAGTCATGCGGCTCCCTTATTGGTCTTGGAAAAATCCTCTGTGCCAGGCCTCAGACATCTAAGATGCATCCTCTCTGCCCACTTCACTATGGTGAGAAACAGGACTGGCTCCATACCAAGGCCCCTCTCACCGCACCCAGGAGCCTGCTAGGACTGTGTCTGCCTTTCTTCTAAGGACCCAAACCCCATCACAGCCCAGCCCAGGCAACATTTCTTTTTTTTTTTGTTTTCTGAGTTGTAGTCCCACTGTTGCCCATGCTGGAGTGCAGTGGCACGCTCACGGTCACCACAGCCTCGACCTGCTGGGCTCAGGGGATCCTTCTGCCTCAGTTTCCAAGTAGCTGGAATTACAGGCACGCACCACCATGCCTGGCTAATATTTTGATTTATCGTAGAGATGAGGTCTCACCAAGTTGCCCTGGCTGGCCTCAAACCTGTGAGCTCAGGCAATCCTCTCACTGCAGCCTCCCAAAGTGCTGGGATTATAGGCTTGAGCCACCATGCCTGGTTCCAGGCACCATTTCTATCCCCAAGCTCATCCCAGAGCCTTCTCCTGGAGAGCACTTGAGCCTTTCCTTAAGGTGACTTTGCCAAGAGAGGGCATCTCCTCTAATTCACACAAAGGCACCTTTATGTGGTGGCCTTGTCAGAGTGGGTGCTCTGGCCTGGTGAGTCAGTCACTCTCAGAAGTTGACTGAACAAATATGATGGCTGGTACCCCACCGAGCCAAGGAGAAATCAGAAATCATTGGGAGGCCAAGACACAAGGGTAGATTTGACCCCCAAAAAATATATTTATTATACAGTTACCCATCACTGGATCAGACCCAGAGAGACCCCCTAAAGGGTGTCTCCACCTTCCCAACTTATTTTTAGCCCTTGAGGGCTTCATTGTAGATCAAAGCCAAAGCCCCCAGGAAGGTGACATACTCCTGGAAGTTGACTTCCTGGTCCTTGTTCCTGTCCAAGTCGTCCATGAGCCTTGCAATTTCAGCATCCTGCAGCTTCTGATGGGTTAGAGTGGGAAATACAGACTCGGTGAGAATGAGAATCCTGGATTCTCTCCCTTCTCTGCTCCCAGGCAGCCCTCTCATGCAAGGGGCTCAGTGCTCACTGGCCACCAAGGTGCCATGCCCACCTCTGGCTCCTCACTGGGGGTGGGGGGTGGATAGCACATTCCCCCGCCCCTGGGGCAGTGGGTCCACCAGTAAGGCACGTGGACCAGGACGTTGGAGTGTGGGTAAGTATGAGTCAGATGCACCTGGCACCCTTCCCTCTCCTAAACCTGCTTCCCAAGGACAGAAGGTGAGTAGCGGGAACCTGGGGAGAGGGCCACTCACCGAGCCAATGGTGAGCTCCTTCTGGATCAGCTCCTTTAGCTCCTTCTTGCTCAGGGTGTTCTTGTCACCCTCCCTGCCGGAGTACTTGTGGAAGATGGCCACCAGGAGGCCAATGGCTTGATCCAGGGGACATGCCATGGCTGAAGACTGGGCTTGGAGCTGGCGGTGAGGGGTTGGTCAATGCCATGGGCAGAAAGTTCTCACCCACACACCCCAAGAGCTCTGCCACTACTCCCCCCCAACACACACACACACACACACACACACACACACACACACACACTCCATTTCACTACCCCTGTGGAACTACGCAGGCTCAGGCCACACACCGTGGCATCAGGAGACAGTCCAGGGCTGTCCAGGAGAGGGAGAGGGCAGAGAGGACCAAAGCAGGAGAGGTGGTCAAAGGATTCTAAGAAGCAAATAAGGCCAGGGAGCTTTGAGCACTGCTGAGAACCAGGGGTCCCAGGAAAGCCAGGAGTGTGACAGGCGAGGGAAATAGCGGCTCCACACACAGCCTTAAGGGCAGCCATGACAGGCCACACGCAGTAACACACCCAGGGCACACCCCTCCGCACCCAAAAGAGCACACTCAAGGGAGCTGCCCCATCGGGATGCCTTATCCTGGGGCGGGCCTGGCACAGCCTGGCCGCTTCTGACTCGCCCTCCTGCCCGGGAGCGCGGCAATCGGGCCCCAGGCTGGACTGCCGCCAGCAGAGTGCGCAGCGCCCGCGGAGTGCCCAGCGGCCGGGGCACTGCGGTTTTGAAGGTGCAGGGGTGGCCGTGAGGGAGCAGGGGTGGGCCGTCAGGACCCAGGGCTGTCCCGGCAGGAACTCACCGACAGGGAGGCAGCGGGACTCGAAGGGAGCGGTCGAGGGGCTGGGCTGTGTCGCAGTCCGGCCGGCCTTATAGAGGCCGCGTCGGG
>NW_007055749.1:55725-58652 GCF_000164805.1 Carlito syrichta | reverse complement strand
TGTTCCGGGTTAGGGCGGGGATGGGGGAGCCCGGGGCAAGCCGGGCATGGCGAGTTCCCCCTTAGTCTCCGTCGCCCGGTTTGCGCTTCGTGACACTCCACGGGGGAGAGGAGAAGGAGAATGGTGGCGGTCCCTCCTGCCTCTTCCTGCGCCTTCTGCCTGCCAGAGCACGAATGTGTCCCTGAAGCGTGGCGTCAGCGTGGGGGTGGGCGTCCCAGAGGATCTGGTGCTCCCCAGAGGGTGTTCAGGGTCAAGCCTGGATGAGGGAGGGGGCGCAGCCAGTGGTCTACAGGGTAAGCTGTGAAGGATACCTAGAGCGCCCATCCTCCACCGGCATCAAGTTCCTGCCGGCACCCCCACACACCCCTCCCCCTCCGCTACCCGGAATTCCACCCTTTTAGCACCTTGCTCGTTAATGTGCACACACGTCCCAGCCAAGCCCTGTAAGTATCATTAGCTATTTACCCTTGAGTGAAAAGTTTTCCACATTCTCCCTTGAGAAAATATTTTGATGGGTGAGATCGAGAGACACAAGCGCATTGCCCCAGAGGATGAGATGGAGAGACACAAGCGCATTGCCCCAGAGATCGATGATGGCGGTGCTCTAACACAGAAAGGAAAGAGAAGGAAAGGGGGCTGGCTGGAGGCTGCTGGGGTAGCCTGCTAGGAGCTAGGGACCTGTCAGACCTGCTTGCCCACGGCAGCCCTCAAGAGCCACACCCCAATCCCTCCTGGAATCCTCTCTCAAAGTACTTTCCCTCAGTGGTCAGACTCTCTTCTCTCTCTCTCTCTCTCTCTCTCTCTCTCTCTCTCTCTCTCTCTCCATCTCTCCATCTTTGCAGAGTTCTGGGAGACAAGCAAAAGCCTGATCTGACTTCCCCTTTGTCCAGGAGGCCAGGACAAACTCCTTGATGACCACACTGAAGAAGGACAGGAAGCAGAGTGGCAGCCCAGGACCCTAAACACCCAGAGGTCGCCCAACCCACTCAAGGAGAAGCTACCCCCCTCCCCCATCCCTCCCCCACTCTCCCCCCATGCCCAGCCAAGGTGGACAGATGAGACACCTTCAAAACCAGCCTCCCAACACCCGGAATGGAAAATCTTTATTTTCTCTGCTAGAAGGACCCATATGGAAAGGAGAGCAAGGCATGGGGATGGGACCGAAGAGCTCCTGTCAGAGGCCACAGGACAAGAGGCTGAGGATGAGGGCAAAGGGGAGCCCCCGTCACTTGCTGTCCTCTAGGAAGAAGTCATTGTAGGCCATGCACAGCGTGGTCAGGAACACCGAGTACTCCTTGAAGTCGATCTCCTGGTCGCTGTTTTTGTCCAGACTCTTCATCAGGTCATCAATGCTGCTCTCCTTCATCTTCTTTAAGGGCCAGAGGTGGAGAAACAGCTCAGCAACCCCTTCCCGCCCTGCCCCACCCCTGCATGATGCCACCCCCAAGGCCTGCAGCCTCAGGGTGATTCCCAGCTGAGCGACACGTGAGCAGATCCCCAGCCCACACCTAGCAAAGGACATGGCACCAGGTAGGGACCCAACACCTGACTCCTGAATTGAAATAAATTACAGTAGGAACACTAGCCTGGCCTCCCTTCCCCTCTACTCCTTCCTCACCCAAAGAAATAATTGTCTAGATGTTATACCAATACCTAATAAAAATAGCTTGCTGGCCAGGTGCGGTGGCTCAAGCCTGTAATCCCAGCACTTTTGGGAGGCGGAGGCGAAAGTATTGCCTGAGCTCAGGGCTTCGAGACCAGCCTGAGCAACATGGCAAGACCTTGTCTCTACAATAAATCAAAAAATTAACCAGGTGTGGTGGTGCATGCCTGTGTTTTCAGCTACCTGGAAGGCTGAGGCGGAAGGATCATCTGAGCCCAGCAGGTTGAGGCTGCAGTGGCAGTGAGCAGCGTGCCATACTGCACTCCAGCCTGGGTGACAGAGTGAGACTCTGCCGACTCAAAAAAAAAAACAAAAAAAAACAGCTTGCTGATGATGTGGCAGGGAGCATTATCCACAGCTCTAACTTACTCTGTTCACATGTGAAGGACTAGTTGAGAATAAACCCAGACAACACATCTCTCCATGAGAACAGTTGTGTTGACGCTGAGAAGCCACTGCTTCCTTCCCATCCTAGGAAAGCTGTGTCAAGGAGACCCTGACCCCTATTGTGCTGTCTGTCTGGTCCCCTGCCCTCTTGGCCTGGCTGCACCAGGAGGATGGAGTTATGGTCCTGGGGGGGGAGGAGGAAAACACAGACAGGCAGATCTTGCCCTCCCTTCTTCCATGCCCTCAGCTCTAGGTTTTCATAGGAGACAGGACGGCGGGCCATACGGAGATGGAAACTGCCTCTCTATGACATGATCCTGGTCCCCAGTCTGAGCTCTTGTCATAGCCAGGCCCTCTCCTGGGCCTCTGTTCGCCTGTAATTAACCCCTGCTGGACCTGTGGCTCCTCCCTCTCCCCCTCATTAACTCCAGGACGCAGAGAGGCTGGCAGGAAGGCCAGAGAGCAGGCAGGCCTGGGGACATCCACACCTGCTTTAGTCCCCTGTTCATGGAGGCACTGTGGGAACCTTCCCTCTGAGGAGGTTCACCAGGGTTCAGGATGTGATAGAGAGACCCTTCAGGCTGAATTTTAAAGGGAAAGGAGAGGTTGATTCACATAACTGGCCTGGAATTCCCCTTAGCCTTTCACTAGCTGAGTGTCCTTGTAAAAATTATTTGATGTATCTGAGCCTCGATTTTTTTTTTCTGAGTTGGAGTCTTACTCTGTCACCCAGCATGGAGTGCAGTGGCACACTCACGGCCACCACAGTCTCGACCAGCTGGGCTCAGGCAATCCTTCCGCCTTAGCCTTCCAAGTAGCTAGAACTACAGATGCGCACCACCATGCCCAGCTAATTTTTTTTTTTTTTTTTTTTTTT